>NW_017256532.1:1597420-1649509 GCF_001594055.1 Mycetomoellerius zeteki
AAATGAAATTTCAGATATATTATACGCGTATACTCTATATGCTCCAGCATATCGGCCGACTCTCTCTCTGACGCAGCCTTGGTATCAAGGAATATTATGTAGTACATGCGCGGTACATTAAGTGCATCGTAACAGATACGGATGAACTAATAATTGAAATACCGACGGATAAGTTCTAAGCAAGCGTGTTTAATTGCGTTCAGCGTGGAACGGTAAAGCTGCAAAATTAGGATATTTCAAAAGTCAAAGATATTTACAGTTAGAGAGAGCCTCGAAAGAGCAGTATATGAGATGTTATTACATAAGATATTGAATAATTACCTGGATGAATTATCATGAATTAACATATCTGAAATGTTATGATGAATTCGATTATCCGCATTACACTGAATTAATTCACATTAAAGGTTGTTTCATATAAAATATCTAAATGCGATAGTATAATATATGTATAATCAACTTTGATAGTTAAATAATACACGTATATTCTGTGTGTTAACATCATTATTAGATATTTAATCGTTTAAATTTTATATGCTTTTATATTTAACTTCGCTAATTTCATGTATAGCTTTCCCCTGATAGAAATTTCATGCATTTTTTGAATAATTACTGGCTATTAACTCTGTCTAGTAAATGAGAAGTAAAACTATTTAGGATTTCAATCAAGATATAACGTTTGCAGTTACTGCACACTAATGATGCTAAAATCTGAACCCATTTGCTGAACAAAAACAAGACAAATAATTACGCAATATTTTGATAATACTAATAATCATTTATTAATACTAATTAATATTAATTTTAACTATCATTTATTAATACTAGACGACAACTGAGCAAGTATCTATGCAAATTGTATACATTTTTACCAGGAAAATTGCTTCAGCTACTGAATAAAACTACTCTATCAAATTCTTGTCCTTTCTACACAGTAATGTTACAATTAATGAGAATGCAGTAATATTGAACAGTAACTAATAGAAAGTGTATACATTTCTCAGTACATTAAAAAAAGAGTTTGTTAATTGCTGCTAAATAATTTCAATCAAATGTTCGGTTAATATAGATAATAAAAAAATAGTTTTATTTTTCTAAATATTTAGTAAGTATTACAAAACATAATAATATAACTAATGTTTGATAATAATTATTAAATATTTAGAAAGACAAAATTACATTGTAAAAAAGGTCTTGTTGCATTAATTGAAATTTGGATAAATTTAATCAGAAAAGTAAAAATCAAATACTTATATAGTTAAATTTATATCAAACGTTGTAATCGAGATAACCAGAAATTCAATTATGATAACCAGAGTTTTGTTTATGCTTCTTGTTGTACAACTAGAACATTTTCCTGAGTGTATTTTTTATTATGATAACCATACATTCGATTAAAATTGCAAGATCGAGTTTGCTATTATAAAAGTTTCAGTCCTGCAGAATATCCTATTTCATTATAATTGATGAATTTTTTCTTCGTATATGTAATATTATATAGAGTATATTTTCGTAAGCAGTTGCAGAAATTTTCTTTCCGTATACATCCTTGTGTCTCCGTGACGATATATGTACAGGTATGCAGTCGCGTCGCTCAAACGTCGCGTCTCTGGCAGTTTCGAACGATGACAGGAAGCTGCAGCTCTTGTCGCACGTTCAGCCCCTCGTCTTTTCGAATTGCTAGTTTATCAGCTTGTTTCCTGGCAGTGGCCTTTAAAGCACGTACCTGCTCATTTTCTGCACGGCACGCGTAAAGGGTGACACGGTGTTTCGTGAAATTCACCGAGATTGACGCCGACGTGTTCATGCCTTTCGCACCTTTCAGACGAAATTTCCGCGGCAGCTGAGCTTTGATGGAATATTTACATTATCTTCGAGCGTCGCGTACGTTTCGTCTCACGTTAATCCCTGTGCGCCTAATGACTTTATCTTTTATTAATACTCGGCTCGCCCACGCGATACTCACGATACTATAAATCAGAAAAATAATTACGTATTCAGTAAAAAGCTTCGATGCGAGCAGCTAATCGCTATATCACGCGAGCGTAACGTCGCACCCGGCGCGAAATTCCCGGTGAGAGGGCAAAAGAAGACTATCGATTTTTCTGCTCCCTCTCTCATTAACCATTTATAAAGCAGTATAATACAAGGTTTTCTTAATATCCGTGAATCTTCTATCAATGATCGCTTTCGAAATATTAGGCGGTATACTTAACAAGAGAAAGGGACAGATATAGATAGATGAAACGTTTATTGACATTTTATAGCAAGCCTTATTAAGAATATAAAGCATATAGTTAATAGAGAATGAGCAAAAAGGAATTAGAAAAAATGGAGAAAGAAAAAACAAGAAGGAAGAGGAGTTCCTGCGAATGCGATTTGAGGGAACTAGCGACAAATATCGCGCATTTATCGGAGAATTTAAAAATTCATATTATCAGTAATTATACAAGAATTATCAATTAGGGCACCCACTTTGAAAAAAAAAACATCTGTCCGTCAAAAGAATAGTGACTGTTCCATGCAAATAATTATACATGGTAAATCGCGTAAATCTTTTCAAACTTTTCCACATTTTTACTCAATTGTTCTTTGTACATGTGCTGAGAAAAATTTCTGGTTGAAAATAAACGAATCAGAAGATTCCGATCATATTAATCAGATTCTGGTTATCTTAACTGGAATTATAATAGATTCAATTAAAAAATTCTGATTTATAATTCTATTTTTAAGCAGAATTCCAATTAATACAACCAGACTTTTTCCAGTATAGCTTATTAAATTTGTTGAACTTTGTCGAATATCTGGTATCGCGGTTTTGTGGTATCTGCTTTTTTTATTTCACATATCGTGATAACAGGCGAAAAATATGCAATGTATATCGGTATCGTTGAATAATTGCTAAAATTATTTTTAAACCACGTAACTATGGAAAGCAAAAATAAATATGGCTAGTTTCCAAACTTTCATTACCATTTATGTATTGAAAATAATTATTTTATTTCTATTTGACTATTTTTTTTGTATTTCTAGAAACTGGTTTTATTGAACAGAAACATATAAACACGTACGATTGTACGCGTTTATATGTTATAAAGTTCAGATTTATGTTCTTTATCGGTTATTGTAGAAGCTTTAAAATTATTTTCAAGAAATTATTTTCAAAAAGCAAAATTCACAAAAGATCCAGACTTTAACATTTATTAAAATTTTATTTCTCTTGAAAATATCACGGCACGTCGCACGCCGTAGTTTTTAATATTACCATATTATGCATGGGCCGCTGAGAACGTGAAACAAGTATGTGAAACGAGTTCGTAATAAACGAATGCTTAAACTCACGATTGCATAAATTCCTGCAATGAAATCGTTACTGTGTGTATGACGGTTTTTCGATTACGGGTCTGACAATCTGTATCATTAATGAGAACCATTTGTATATTCTTCCGCATTAATATCTCACCGGAGACCCGGGTCAATTTCTGTCATGTGATCACATCAGGGTTCGTGTTGAGATCTTGTATCCATCACGTGTCTACAGAGATATGGTTACGTAAGTTCCATATTTCTTTTCGAAAAATGATCGAGATTCCGCTGACAAAAATCGAAAATCGTCTCCTCCATCTGTATTTTTACGTAATCGATACATAGCATGATACGACGTAATTTAATATCTGTGTTAATAACTATCGTTTTATTTTTTAATAATTATCTACTTTTTCTGAAAAAAATATTTGTTTGCAATTAAAATCTCATTTTCAATATTACGTAATTATAAACCAACGTACATATTTCCACGCAACTGGGGATCTTATTCTTGAAAAACATCGATATGAAAATACTAGAGGAAAAGGTTATATGGCTATGTAGATGTCATGGCCCCTCTTAATATCTCCACCATTAGATGGCGAATTCTAGTGATTACTTATGTAATTATTTATTCAGTAGCTCGACATTACACGATGACGCTAATATGCCAGTTATATTCAGCATTTATTATAACGCATTTGATTTTCAAGCCTTTTCAAACATTCTTAAGGTACCTATATTTTAGCATTTAATTATATATTGTTTATCATTTTTCTTAAACTTTAGCGTATTATCACACAAATATATGTATATTTGAATGTGTTGTTTGTTATTTAACATTGTATTTTGCTGTATGCATTGTGAGTTATGCAAAGTTAAACAATAGCATGGCATTTTATTAATGTGGCCTTCTAAGCACGCTGATGGTCTTTTTCTGTTTTTTTGAGATTTCATATCAAAATAATGGTTCCATAAATCGATTGTAACTCTACCGTTAATCTATAGTTTATGTTATATGTACTATAAATTTTTAGTATCTATAACTAACAATAAATAGCTTATATACGGAAGAAGTTATGTGTATACATTCTGCATTTTACTGCATTTTACTTTTTTGTTAATTTTGTAACCAAATGTTGTTTTTCAAACAAAATTAATTTTTTAAATGTATTTTTGTGGAAGACCACATATTACCATCTCTGTTTCGAGCCATTATGCAGTGTCGCTAAATTTTTATAAATAGTGTCCTAAGTAACGTTTCATAATTCTAAATTCAGAATCGATTGAATCACGTTTTTGACGAATATAATTATTAAGTTTTAAAATTTAAATATTGATTATTATTAATCAAGTTATTGTATAGAAAGTAAAAAATATTGTATAGAAGGTAAATGGGATGCCATATCATTCTCCTCTATAGTATACGTTATTACGTATGTTATAGATTTTCGTATACTATATAGATTCAAGAATAGCCCGGGGCAATTGTTGTATTTCGCTTTCGTTATATTTAGTGTAGTAATTAGTACGAAACAGAATCGCTCCGTTTGAAAGTCGACGGCTCGTGACGCGAGGCACAAAACTCTTCCACAATAATTGAACGATCATGGTCCATTTACCATCCGTGTCTTCGAGACGGTATGTAAACGTCGCGCGACGTGAATTTACGCAATGGGACACGGCACAACAAATATTTTGGCACAGGCTAGTAACTGCCGCCAAATACCATTTCGCAATCATAGAATTCGCTCGTCGTCGTCGTCGTCGTCGTCGTCATTGCTCGCGCGCACTTCGTGCCCCGGTCCGGGCGAAATGGCGGGGCGGGCCCCCTCCCGGAAAACGTTCCCGAATAATTAGTCGCGGGTCAAGGCTCGCGCGGTGCTACGGGCAACAAAACAGTGCCCGGTTGTAACAAAACGAAAATAGGAGGAGAGCCCCCGGCTGCGACGACCTCGAGCCGTCCGTCAGCGCTCGAGGAAACGAATTCGATTTTTCGTTAGACCATGTTAGACCGCATACCGTGGCCTATTTAAATTCTTTAATTGATAGATGTCATGTGAACAGATCGCGTGCTTTAAACGTGACTCTCTCGACCTGCGCTGTGCACTAAACGACGGCATAAAATGGATATGATTGTGTCGACACGTCGCGCTATTTGTTACCGCGCTTGCAAAAATCGATTTTCTCAGCCGCGCGTCACAGGTGCGCTACATTTATTGTACAATAAATGCGACCGACATATTGGCTCGCGCGAGAACTATTAATCACGACCGAATTAATCCTGCGAACATTGCTATCTTTCGTTTTTCTCTCTCCTCTTCCTCTCTATTGTTCTTAGCTTGTTCTAGTAATAAACGCCTTATCCATCTTCTTCTTTCTTCTTTCTTCCTCCTTCTCCTTCTCTCTTTTTTCTTTTTATATTGGAAAAAGGGTCTGGTTGTATATTAATTGAAATTTTGAAGGGACAAATTACAGAATTTTCTGGTTAAATTTATTATGATTCTACACCTTTAGATATCAGAAAGCAATGGTAACCCAATCCCTTGAGTTAAACAATATTTATTATTTTCAACTTCGATGTGTATCAAAATGTAAATCAATTTATTTCTGTTAAATTCAGAGCAAACAACGTCCATACTGTAGTAAATAATAAACTAAATTTGAGTTAAATTTAATACATTTTCTTGAGGTAAATTGTTTAACTCTATTGTTGTAGTTAAATTAATAACATTGAGTAAGAGCAGTGACAAAAAAAGTTCTGAGAAAACTGTCTGATTGAAAATGGATGAACTAGAAGATTTTAATTATATTAATCTTCTTTAATAATTATATTTAAAAGTTCTGGTTATTTTAACTAGAATTTACTAGATTTAATCAGAAAATTATGTTTCGTCCATTTTTTCAACCAGAATTCTAATTAAATCAGACTTTTTCTCAGTAGATTAATTGACTCAAATTAGATTATAATTTGATATTATGATTTTTAACAGTGTAATTGAAGTAATCAGAATTCTAATTGATATAATCAGAATCTTTTTCATTCATTTTCAACGAAGAATTTTTCTCCGTGTTTGTATAATAAATAATAAAATATCGCGTCGAAATTTGGAATTCATTTTTCTTCAACGAAAAACGTAGCAAGTCTCGCATGCTTTTTACCAATGCATCTCGGCAAAACAATTCTTGAACTTCTCGTGCCTCCTGTCACCGTGCGGGCGGGTTGTGTGTCACTTCCGTTGGTGGAAGGAAGGTAATCCGGGATTCCGGTGGCGGCTTTTCAACGGACTTAGCGTTTGCGCGGGTGGCCTCGGCGAGGTTTTGCATGCGAGCAGCTCGCCGCACCTCGACGAGGGATCGCATTATCCTATATCTCCGGTGATCTCCGCCGCGGAAACTTTCGTGTTCCGTTCGAGTTTTGGTCAGCCGGCGATGCGGCGAGCACGCGGAGGGAAAATGCGGGGGTTCGTTAAAGCGTAGTTAGATGGGGGATTAAGGGCGTCCGTAGGTATTCAGACTGCGATCGCAATCAGTTCGGCCAAGTAAGTGGATGTATGCCGATCTCGTTGATTAGATCGCGTGAAAACGTTGCATCGACGAGAAGCACCGCAGGGTGTATGGGAGCGAAATAAAAATTAAGCTAAAGTACGGAAGGAATTATTTAGGAATGTCTTCAAAATATATATCTACTGAAAAAAGAGAGTAATAATATTATCAGCTATCAAATGTTGAGTGAAATAGTTTCAATTAAATGTTCGGTTAATATAACGAAAACTAATTTTATTTTTCTATATATTTAATAAGTATTACCAGTATAATAATATAATTAATCGTTTGGTAATAATTATTAAATATTTATAAAAGTAAAATTATTTTTTGTTTATTAAATTTTCGGTTATATTAACCGAATATTTGATTAAAATTATTTCATTTAACATTTAGTAGCTATTACTAGACTCTTTTTTCAGTTATACAAATATCAGTTTTACGTAGTCCATTCTTATTATCAAACCATCTTAAGTAATATCTCAAGATGCTAATATAATTGATTTATGAGATTACAAAACTGTATTTAAGACCGTTTTAAATATAAGAACCGATTATTGAATGAATATTATGAAAGCAGCCTAAAAATTTCAGAATAGAAAGTAAAAAATTATATATAATTTCTTCGTGAAATTATCGTACAATCTTTTTTTTTGTCATCTATTATGCATGCCTCTCTTATGTTTTTTGGTTTGCCTTTTTGGCGAATTGAAATGGATCAAACATTCTGGCGATATTTAATGTTGAGTTAATAAACCGATTCGTCCCCTAATTATTTAGAATTCGCGTTACTAGAGGAAAGAGCCGTTTGCTGAGTTTGCGAGAAAAATAAATTCGAACATTTCCCCGAACAAATTCATTACTTTTTGAAGAATTAAATAGAATCATGCGCGCAGATGTTTGCTCGTAATTACGGTGTCGATAATGATCGTCTTTTCGTCTCAAGATTCGCGCAATAACGAGCGCCCTTTTTAATCTCATTTCTAGGAGATTATTCCGGGCTGCACGGCGTGCTCTGATTATCTGCTTTTAGTTTCGAATTTCAAAACAAGATATTCTTAATAGCTTCGATAATCGTGATTTTTGGTTGCAAGTGTCTTAAATATTTTCCTTATTCTGCATAAAACACTACTGTGTAATTTTAAGAAATACGGTATGTAAATGAAAAATAACATGTAAAGTATTGACAGGATTTTTGTAAAATCTGATACGTGTCTTGTAATTAAAAAACAGAAACAGATTAACCGTGCGATCGATTGACGGGTTCGAACATCTGCGTATGTATACTCGCGTAGATTCCATGTTATCCGTCTGCCGGGGGAATGCTTTTCAATAATGCAGTACCGTGGAACACGCTGGTAGTCGCTGAAATTGCGCTGTTTATGTAAATGAAATTGCAACGGAGATAAAAAGTTTCTTCCAAGTTTTGTTCGCCAGCTCCCGCGTGCAAACTTTTTAAATTTATACGGATTGCTAATTATCTTTCCTAACCGGCGCAAAACTGCGAGGTAGCGACCATGTAAAGAATCGAGGGGAAATTAATATTCACGAACAAATAAACTTCTTTTTTTATAAAAAGAGATCGAAAATGCGATACATCGAAGATAGGATATTAACTAAGATAACGTCGTTAGATTTTAAAATTTTTTTGTCCGTTAGAGGACGTATCTTTCTTTTGATTCATTTTTCTCGTTCAATCTACAACCAAGTTAAAAAATACATTTTGCCAAAAATGACAAAATTTTAAAAATTCCATTTTTTTTCCGGAAGAGCTTCTTCGTCACCGGAAAAATTAAAAAGTTGAAATTTTTATTTGGTTTTAGGTTGAAAGAAAAAAATGTTGTGAACATCTCTTAAAAATTTTGGTTCAATCGGATTGAAACTGCACGAGTTATTGTGGCAACAGTGAGGTATTTTTTAATCATGCTCATATAAGAAATTTCCAAGTAATTACAAAAAAATATTTTATAATGTTTGAAAACATTTGTAAAAAAAACATTTAAATATTAATAAAAAATAAATGTACCAAGTTTTAAATTTATAATTTTTATATTTTTTCTAAAAGAATTTCTAAAAAGGGTACTGAAAGCGAGAATGCCTTTTTAAATGATATAAAAAAAATAAGGAATGTGCTTAATGCGCTTTTTTATCGATACTGCAAAAAGTCTTCTTGTATTAATTGAAATTCTGGTAAAAATCAGAAAGGTACAAATCCGTGACACTTGAGATAATTCGAAATTCAATTACGATAATCGGAATTTAAATGATCAGAATTTGTTTTATTTGCATTTCTTGTTGGTCTGCGCAACTAGAACATTGTTCTCAGTGGTTTGATATTACAAAGGAAAATATATGATATTTATTCGTTTGACACTCGAGCAGAGTGTTTTAAAATTAGAGAGCATTTCGAGACCTATTTTGAGAATTTCGAAGTTCGCTTCCAACCAAGCGGAATTTCAGATCGTGTCCCGTTTCCGACTCTTTTATTCGCGCTTGAATGAGGCAAAGCGTCGCGGAGAAATATTTTGCACGTGAATATTGCTGATACGACAACTATTCTCTTTCGGAGGCAGCAGTTTCCGGAAAAACGTGCGAGGAACTTGGGTTGAGAATATAAATGACGGATGCAGGGTGTAGCGATCTATTCTCGAGATTTGCATTATTATTTCTGAGATATTGAGCGACTCGGAGACAATGGAGCGGGTAATACATGACAAGGCAGACGATGTAATATGACGGCATTTGCGACGACGCGACGAAGAAGCTTGCGTTTTAACTATCGCCGTTGAGTCTCCTCGTTGTCGCTGAAGGGCCCTTCCGAGATTAACGTGTTGCGACCGCAGGGCTTAAAATGGCCTCGTTAACTTTTGCGTTATTTTCGGTGAAACAATGAGATCTCCGAGATATATCGCACTGGCGTTTATCTTGCGCTTGACAAGAGGCTCGCGATAGTAGCGCACGTATTATCTCATTCCGGTTTTCGCGCTGTGTTTGTAACACGGTAATTTTGCACGCGGTGTTTGTGAGCGTACAATTAGTGGCCGGCGACAAATACTGGATGAAAAAGTTCAGCTTTTATAAAACAAAAAGAAAATGTAGAAATAGAAATTTTATGCAAATGGAGCAACGTATAAAAACTAGCTAACGAAATTACTCTTGCATTTTTAGCGTAGCATTTGTCGTTTAATGGCGAAGTCATTATTGCATTGCGTAGTGATACACTTTGTCCATCGAGTTGATTTTTTTTAGCGGCACGATCTTCGTTAATCATCGATGCGGCAATGAAGCCGCATCTAATCCGAGGCTGACAGCCTTACTCTCTACGAAGGAGCAGGATCAACTCGAAAGGAGGCTCGACGTCTCTCGTGGGGGTAGGGGGTTACTTCGTAACTGGAGAAGCCGCTGTCGGGTGTGAGGGATGCGCAGGTCTGAGGGAGGACGTTACAACCGCTGAGACAGACATACGGTGGCATTATAGCGATGAGACCGCGCACCGCGTCGCGTATTTTATGCAGACTGTATATGCACCGAGTCCCTGACAGGCTAGCTTGTCTATGCGTCGTAAGATTTCCTAGGGGATAAGACACCGTAGCACCGACTTTGGGTATATCGGCCCTGAGCGAGATATTTCGTCCGGAGAGAGCGGCCCTCGATAACTCAAGTCAAACTTATATTTATCTTAGGGAACTTAATAGTGTTGGAAGCCTCGAAGAAAGAGAGAGAGAGAGAGAGAGAGAGAGAAGGGGGGGGAGAAGGAAAGCAGGACAGGGTAGTTATTAAACCGCTTAAATATTAAATTCTCTAGATATCCTAGATAGCTTAAATATCTGTAATTACAATATTCGCATTAAACCGACGAGAATAAATCAATTAAATAAGGAATAAAATAAAATAAACCAATCAAGAGAAATAAACCTATTTTTTATCAAAGCGTGCATCTCTCTCTGTCTCTCTCTCAATACTTAAATATTTTATAGTGAATTTATATATATTAACTAACTGTACAAACCATGCGTCTTTTTCGGTCTTGAAACACATAAATAGAACTAAAATAATAATATCACATATTTTAAATTGATAAATTGACAATTTTATTAATTTTTTATGCTAGTAAGGAGGATTTTAGAAAGATATTAATAATTTTATGCTAATCTAAGCATCTTAGGAACTGTAAATAATTTAATTCATTGCAAAAAATATTGCCTCAGCCAGGATTAAATAATATCTATTATGTACACCAAAATTATGTTGAAACTTTGATGCGTTTCACGCTTCATACTTTTTTGCTTTGGGATTTTCGTTAACAGACGTAAAGAAAGTTTCAAATAATATTTCGAGTGACTTTGAAACTAATCCGGAGAGAGCAGCCCCTCGATATAACTCAAATTAACTTATATTTATCTTAGTTCTAACAATGTTGGAAAATCCAAAGAGAGAAAGCTGGATAGAGTAGTTATTAAATCGTTTAAATATTAAATTCTTTAGATACACTAGACAGCTTTTAAACGTCTATTATATTCACCTAAATTATATTGAAACTTCAATGCGTTTAACGCTTTGTACTTCTTTGTGCTGCGATCTTTTTTAATAACAGACAAAAAAAGTTTCTAATTATTCGTTTCCAGTGACTTTAAAATTAATTATTGTGGCACGCTCATCAAAGGACTGGAAGATAAAAAGAACGGAATTTAATTGATTCTTCGTTTTGCACGGTTTAGTCTTGTGTTGCCCATCATGCTTCTCACGCCCGGCTTCTTCTCAGTTAATGATCCTCGGTTACTGCACGGCATTTGCATGCGCGACAAGTTAGGAGGAGGAGTACAGCTTGTCACGTCAAGTATTTGCACGTGCCGTTGCGCACGGAGATGCGATCAACACCGAAGCAGTGTGGAATATGACAGAACACCTTAGCACGCGGAAATCGTTGCCGGTTTGTCAATTGTATTTAGAAACTTGCGGTATTATACACAAGTACTCTGATACAAAAGCTACAAAATAAATTTCATTTTTATCGAACGCTTTAACGCAAAAACGCCTGAGGAAACTCGATTAGACCATCGATTGCCAGGGAAATTGAACCCTTTCCGATAACGATAATTGTCAGGTTTGAAATGAAATTTTCCATTAAACGAGCAGAGACAAGCGCTTTCATGCAGTAAAGCGAGAAGCCGCGCGATCCTTTCATCTTATTCGCATCTGTGGAACGTGGAATCGGATTTATGTATGTCGATAAGGTATTGCGTTCGCACGGGATTATTTCTGAAAACTTGGTTAAGCCACAATCTCTCGATTGCTTCAAGCGGATCGCTGAGAAGAGTAGATTTTAAGTTCTATACTTTTTAAAGCACATGCGCAGCAAATCGGATTTTTGAACCGCGATTAGGAAGAACCAACCAATCTAGCAAATCTATTCGGTATGATGAGCACGTAATATACTTTTTCAGAAATTTATATTTCTCTGCAGAGAAAATAATATTAAGTAACGTCAAGATAACAAATTTCATAAAATAAATTACTGACAAAAATATTGTAATAGAATAACTGAGAAAATATTTTTTTTATACAGAAAATATACTATTTTGTTGGAATACTCTTAAAATTCGCTCGATATAGACCTGAAAATAATTTTGTTGGACTATCAAAATATTGGACGTTTAATTATGATGAGCAATTATGTTGCAAAAAGTTTTAACATTCTAACAACTATTTTAAGTATCCTTTATATTTATTTTGATCCAATATTTTAGTCCAACAAAATTATTTTCAAATTCTTACCTAACTGAATTTTTAGATACATGAAAAGAAGGTTTTGATGAAGTATCTATAAAAATTAAGGTAGATACAGGTCTGGAAATAATTTTGTTGGATTATTAAAATAGTTATGTATGAAACTCAAGCATGATGAGCAATGCTGTAAACAACATTTTGATATTTTAGCAACGAGTTTTAGCGCCCTACATAATTATTTTGATAATAAATTCAACAAAATTATTTTCAAATCTGTATTTTTAGATAATTCGACAAAACTGTTTTTGCCATGTAGGATTTAAATGAATATACGTGGTTGAAAAAATAATAGGTTTAAAAGATATACAAATTTAAGATTCATGCGCTTATTCGTGTTTGATTCAATTTTTAATGTTTTCCTTTTGATTATTTTTATTTTTATAATCTTGGAAAGACATAAAAGGTTAGACGTGACGTGATTTAAAAAAAGGCTCAGGACTTCCCTCGGTGAGATAAAGTGCGCAATTTTCTTTACGCAATCTCCGAAAGTACCTACTCTGGCAATGATAAAAATACGCACGTGGCAGTCTACGTGGGTAGCAATGGGCAGTAGTTACATTTGGCTAACGGCCACCTCTTACCTGCGATTATTAGCGAGATACTCTATTCACGTTGCACGTGACACAAGCCGACCAAGCCTCAAGGCAAGTAGCTACATTACACGCGATGAATGCTCGGGTGGCGACACGTCGGGACCGTGACCCATCATCGCGCCATTACGAGTATTCGAATTCGTGCCAAGCGAGAGTTTTTCAATCGCGCAGGCAAGCCTAGGCAAGGATCTAGAGACCCTCTAATAAGGGGCTGCGCACAATCAAAAGAATAAGAAACAGGGAACAGAGAATAAGAATTTTAACCTATCAGAAACTATATATTCTATATAATTTCTTATAGGTTGAAATTCTTAGGGAAAATTCACACCTTGATAGAAAAGCAGAAAGGAGGAAAGTAGAAATCAATCAAAACGCGCTGGTAGCAATACAGTCTACTTTTCTACTTTTCTATCAGCGCGAGTTCTAATTGGCTTCTGCTTTTCTGCTTCCTGTCTTTCTGTCTACGTATGAATTTTCTTTTATTCTCTGTTCTCTATTTCTTATTCCTTTGATTGTGCGCAGCCCCTAAGATTCTGGACATAAGAAAGTCACTTTTGATTAGTTCGCGATATTTTAACAATTTCTGAGAGAAAGAAAGAAAAAGAAAGAAATAGCTAAGAAAACTATAGAACAGAATGAGAAAGAGAAAGAAATAGTAAAGGTATGTTCTCTCTCACAGATTCTTATTATAACTACTATCCTGCATACAAAACTGCGGTTTGTGTCTAGATTTTTATTATAGGATCTCTAAGTCGGTTTATCGCAGTGAAGAAGAATTACCCGACGCGCTGTTTATAAATATTTAATTTTCTAGCAGACGATGCCTAATCCACTGAACGTATATATGGTACCTTGATGAAGAAGAGAAGCCAACCGATGGGAAGATATGCGTTGTTCGTACGTCCACACACGGGCGTTCAGTCGTGCATATGTTTTTGCTGCTAACACCCCGCGGTTTTGTACGACGAGCACGACAGTGATGTCTGCTGTCTAGTTCGACGCGAGATGAAATAACGTTCAGGATTACCGACGTTTAGAAATTGAAGAATGGTTTTGTTTTCCTCTGCAGATATAAACGAACGTCATGCCTGCTTTATGGGTCGACAAACGTTTGACATACATAACGGAATATTTTTACGATGTTGGTAGAGATGTTTATTATTTCACGTCGCTGGATTTGTGTTGCTTTTTTAAATTTAGCATAGTGTTAGTTTCATTATTTCCTGAAATACAGCCACGAGGGGATTACGTTTAGAGTTAAAAAAAGGCTTCACTGGATTAATGAAGAACACATAGAAAATTTCAAGAGACTTAAAATAAAAATAGTAGCCTCCAGTATTTGACACACTGTTAAATCTATAGTGTCAAATTTAACCTAACGTGAGTCGTCACTGAATATATCGTCCTATTAAATATATCGTTATTTTTTACCAAAACGATAGGTAAATTTAATACTATAGATTTAACAGTGTTGACCTAAATTAATCTCGTCTTTCTCTTATTGTAAGTAAAGGAAAGATTTCGATTTATATTTTTAACTTTTAATATAAAGCGTCATAGAACATCAATTTGATGTTATAATTATCATAAAGAGATTTTGCTCAGACAATTTAACAAAATCTTGAAGTTTCTGTTCTTCAACATCGAGAAAGATTCGATCGAGGGCGCGGCATAAAAATTCACTTCCAGAACGAATGATCGTTCATCGACAATGCGAGGAACGTGCTATGTGCAAAAGAAATGCTATTGAATTGAGCTTTTCGTAGAATCGATCGTCGTCTTCGACGTGCTATCTCAGTTCCTCCTGTCAGCATCACTTTGTCGTTATTCACGTCGATGATGCTGGGACGTTTTAAAAAAAAAGAGAGAGAGAGAGAGAGAGAAAGTGACAAGAGCGAGATAGAGGAATGACGAGAACGATGTCTTCGTTTCCGACAGTTTGAGAAAAAATTACGTCCACAAGGAAAATGGACCGTGGAATCAATTAGAGTTTTCCGCGACACTTCTTCTTGTCGAGCTGCTTCTGTATCATTATCGACGAGTTACGAAGTTATTATGTCACTTTTCGTCCCGAGGTCAGTTTCTCAAGAGAATCCGGCAAAACGTTGCATCTGTTTCTACTGCGAGTTGAAGTTCTATTGTAACGAAATGAAATAAAGTTTCTAGCGCTTCGCTATGACCTACTATTGAAAGTTGCAACTCGAAATGTTAAGTTTTTCTGCTTGGACCATTAAACGTTCGAGCCAGTGCCGTAAATACACTTCTCTCAATCCTTCTTACAGAAAGAGGTTTTATTAGTCCGTTAACCGCGCAGGATAAAGGTCTGGTGATTAAGTATATATGGTGTTAAAACGAGAATAGCAGGTGACGCTCGACTTTATTCACGCACTCGGTCTTCTTACACGCCGTATCAAGATTGTTAGAATAGAATAAAATAGTTACATTATACTTAGTTTACAAACCAGGAAGAGAATTTGGTTCATATTTTTAACTTACTTGAAAAGAACGATTTTGTCATCTAAGGTATCTAAAAATTTAACTAGATACAGATCTGAAAATAATTTTGTTTAGATTATAAAAAAAATTATATGGAACGCTTAAATGTTGATGACAATGCTGAAAAAAGTTTTAACATTCTATCAACCAGTTTAAGTAATCGACATAATTATTTTGTTGGTTCAAACAAAATTATTTTTAGTATCTAGTTAAATTTTTAGACACTTCAGCAAAACTGATCTTTCCGTATAACTTCACACATTCAACCATCCTTTATGCTAACTATTTAAAATCTAGTCCCTAGGATATCAATGTCATCTATAATTTTCCTCATTATACCCATTTTATTTGATCGCCTCCTATAAATCTGCATTTTCATACTTCTTACTTCTTTTTACTTTTAGTCCATTTCATTCTTATCCTATATAATTATATTTCCTTCGTATTACCGCCACTCAATTTCACTAAAGCCTTATTCTACTTCTTCCATTATTAATTTCCTAGATATGCTTTTTTTAGAAATTTGGATTTTCTTTCATCTATTTCTATTACTTCTATCCTTTTAGTACACCTATTTACACTTCATGGACTAAATTCTTACTATCCTCCCGTTGTCTATATAATCTTCATTTTTTTCAGTATTTTTCTGATTAATGTTCCTTCTTTTTGTTCTCTTAATCTTCCAACTTCTCAGAATTTCTTCATTGTCTTCCTAATTATCGCTTCTATCTCTTGATTTTCTTTCTATTCATCAAGCTTGTTATTATTCGCTTAGTATTGGATTCTAATTGATGATCTTTCATTCGGAACAGCTTTTAAATATTTAACATTATGGGCTCGGACGATTTGTATTCGTATTATATGCTGAAAATGTGGAAAATGCGTTGAACGTTTACGTAAAATGGTGCGCGTTTTGACCAGAGGAAAATTATTATTTGTCGACGGCAACGTATGCGAGCGTCGCGTCACACATCGGTCCGCACTACTAATTAACTGTTGCGTTTGGTTTCAATTAATTACGATGAATACCCTGCGGTAAAGTGATACCGGTTACACACGCTGTGTCTATTGCGGGCGTTTTCAGCCAATCAGATAGAATTTTGACGAACAGAAAGTTTATGAAAAGCCCACCGCTCGTGACGTACTTTATTCGCGCAATCGTACATGCAACGTCATTGCCGAGTGATTGTATTCACATTTTGATTTTGAAACACATATACGTTGAGCGGTACAATAATATACGTCATTTCTTTCTCGATATAGAAAAAAAATTACGACTGAAGGGCTTTATTAAATCTGACATGACAATGATGGATTCCCCGACGTGCGTGCTTTTCGATATTTGCGAGAAATTGCGTTTTCCGATCGTTGTAACACAACAATTTTAATATCACATTTTGAGAGAAGTTAATGTCGAACGAAACAACGGTATCGAGTTAATTGTTTTCGATTTCGAAAAATATTTTTAAAATATTCAAAGTTCAATACAGAAAAATTTTAAATTTAATTTAATAATCTGAAATAAATTTATTTGAGATAAGTTTATTTAAAATACATATAGATGTATTATTTATCTAACTTTGACCGTAATTAGCACTCCTCTTACTTAATTAATGTACTCATATAAGCGGTTTTGTCCTAATTTTAATATTGTTAATTAAAAAAAAGACGAAATTAATAAGAGTATAAAATAGAAGTTTCTTCGGAAAACTTGCAACAAATATTGTTTATTATGATTAATCATCACATGCTTTGGTAGTTGAATTGCTAAGACGCCCGTCACGGAATAAGAAAGATCCAACTTTGGATCCCGGTTGATATTTTTTACTATAAATTATTTTACAAATAATTATATTTACAAAAAAATTAAATTATATTTACAAAAAATTTTTTATACTGGTTTTTTAAGATTTTTATTAACATCAATAATATTAAAATGTTCGTCAATTTAATTACTCCAGCTTCAGTTTAGACCTTTCCTATTTCCAATAATCAAATCAACCAGTAATCGACGCAATTTGCTTAAACTGGAAATTGTAAAATTCACACAAAGATATTATTAGGCACCAAGACCTGCCTTGACCGAATATGGCCTTCATTCACTTGTTTTGAACATTTCTCGATTGATTTTTATTCATTTATTTTGAATATTTCTCAATCGATTTTCTTCATTTAATATTATTAATTTATATAATCTAAAAGAGACGTTCTTTCTACATATGTACATATAATGGTTATTACGACTAATATCACATGTTTTGGTAGTCAAATTGATAAGATATTTTTCACGGAATAAGAAAGATCCAGATTCGAATCGTGACTAAAACAATATTTTTCTCCTTAAATTCTTTACAATGTTTTTAAGATTCTCATTAACATCAGTAACATGCAAGCATTAAAATGCTTGTCAATTTAATTAATTCGTGATATTATACTGTTAAATCTACAGTGTCAAATTTAACTTAATTTAAGTCGCCACTGCTGTTAAATTGACACTATATAGTGTCAAATTTATCCATTGTTTTAGTATTAAACAACGATATATTAGTAAGTAGGAGGAATAGCGATTTAAATTAGGTTAAATTTGACACTATAAATCTAACAGTGTATGTATTCCAATTTCATTCCAGGACCGCGCTTTAAAACTGGCAAATAATTGGTGTACAATTTGCTTGAATTAGCAATTGCAAAATTCACACACAAATATTATACAAACAATTTGTATTAAACCGATGAACATAAATCCGTTAAGAGGACAAAATCTATAATAATATATAATATTACTATTCTAGTTCTGTTCATAATTGTGTTTTAATCGAAAAAGATATAAATTTACTCTGAAATATTGAAAAAGCACTAAGATCTTTCTCTTAATTTAAATAATATATTATTATGCACCAAGACTTACTTCGACATAGCCCGAACATGGCCTTCTTCACTCGTGTTCCTTTTTTTTTAAATTTCATCGGACCGCAAAGGCTTCCAGGTCACCCGGGGAATATCCGCCGCGTCATCACCGCAGCGCAGCGACTTGTTAACGGTTATCGCGATTAAAGCGGTGACGGTGGCGGCGGATAAATCGGAGCATATCCTAGCAGTCCCTATCACGTCGACCGCGCGGACAGCGGTTTAATGCGCAACGGCCACGTTTACGAGTGCAACGTGGCGTAATCGCACCTGCGACCGAGAGGGGCGGGATTTCTCTGCAACACCCCCGCGTCGTTTTGCGCGGTCGATAGACCACCGCGGGGGCGTATACGACGCGTCGGCGATTACGTTCTCGTCCTCGGTTTGCCGGTTGCCGCTTCCGGACGAGTTGTCTACCTAGTCGATGCGATTAGCACGATGGATTTCCTCGAATCGAGAATTCGCTTTTTATCCATTTATCCGGACGGAAACGCGATAATTTGACTTTAAAAGGACGCCAGGAAGATTGTCGTACGGATGTCGCGACGGAGGAAAATACCGCGTCGTAATTTCCCTGTCCATTTTACGATGCCTCTGCGTCTTGTTGCGACGGACCTTTTACGACCGGCGACGGATAACGTCGGCTCTACGTTATTTCACGTAGATAGGACGCGGATGAAACACAAATGAAATTCTAACGAGTCGGAATCGCGCCGGTGCTTTCTTGTAGCAGCACGTTTTCGAGACGAAGTTGGTTTTTATTCCTCGCTCCATACAATTATGATCATTTATATTTTATTTTCTGTTCTCTTCATACAAGAGAGGATTCGTGTTCTTAGTGCATTGTGTATCCACTTGTCGCATAACTTCCACAGTAGATTGTTTCGCAGAAATGTGGAATCTTCCAATTAATCTTCCTCACAAATCATTTCTCATTCTTACATTTCCCTTTCACTCGCTTCATAAATTGTTTCTCTCTTCCCGCGTTTTCTTCGTCGTCGCTCGTACTTGTTGCAACGTAATCCCTGTTGCATCCGACTCTATCATCCGCTAACGTTGTTACCCGCGCAATGGTTGTTCGTCGCGCGAAAATAGAACGAGGAAGAGAAGCGGAGGTTGTGTGACGAACTCGTTTAACTTTGTACGTACGAAGTATGAGATCGCGAACTTGATTCCCAAACAAATTTCTTGTGTTTTGAGCCTGGTTCGCATTGTCTGTATTCATTATCTGTCGAAGAGACTCGTTAAGATGCACACATGATGACACTGCCGGCATAAAAAACATTAGAATGATACGGCCGATACAATCGCATTATGTCGCGGCTATTCCGTGTTGAAACTTTCTTCCGTGTATTCAAGTTACTGACGAAACCATTCTTATGATGATGCCATTCTCATGACAGCACGACGGCTCCATTCCCGACAAATCCTCGACGAGATCAACGTTGGCTTCCGTGGAGCGACATAACCTATTCTTTTTAGCTGAGCTTCTTGCACGATTCATCTTTCTTTTTTGTCAACGTGGAAAGAAAAAGAGGAAAGATGAACCGTGCAAGAAGTTCAGCTGAAAAGAACAAGTCTGTCGAAAATTTCGTTTTACATTTGTAACGCGGGAAGACTCGAGAGTATTATGTAATCGCTCGGAGCTCGGAGCTTGAAATTATGTCAGAGTCTCTCTCTTGACAAGACTTTGCCGTCCTGTTTTCAACACACTCGTTCGATAACGTAGAATATGGTGGATACTTGAAAGCGGATGAGATTGGTATTACGGAGAATTACCAAGCACAGGAGTCTTCTGAAAGCCGGTAAGTTTCGAGAACTCTTGTGAGGACTATTAGTTTCACGTGATTGCGATCGAAAACATATGAACGAGTTCTAACGCGATTATCCAACGGCTTAGTTCGTTGTATCTCTGCCAGAATGTAAATTTGGAATTTAATCGCAACCTCGCTTGGAGGGTGAGAGTACTGACTCGTTAACGGGATACCGATGTCGCATTTCTCTGTTGGAGACACGGGATATTCGTGCAAATTAGAAAATAACTATCTGGGATGTGAATGCGCAATTTGCCCATTTCGTCTATTTTACGCTCGCTCCGATGAATTTTCCATTATCCCGGTTGTCGGGGACGATGCTATTCGCTACCCCGTGTATCAGAGTTGTTCCACACGAGGCCCTTTTCCAGACGTTCGTCACGAACGAGATTAACTTCCGGTCGCATCCGAACGGAACGGAACATTGGCGATTTCCTCTCTTTCGTTATATAGATGACATTCGTGATGGCTGTGCTCGATAGAGATTCAATTTCTTTAAGTATAAACCGTGATAATCCATGCGATCTTTTTTGATCTTTTATATACTTATAGTCTTTGTCAATTTACTTCGAGACGTCAGAGTTAACTAGCGATCCGGTATTACTGTACAATCCACCGAATGACCTTTCGCAAGTTTTACGGCTTATAAGGATTAAACGGTCGTTTTTGTCTTCACAACAACTCCGAAGTTTACCGCAATGCGCTGTCGATTAAATCCTTTCGCATAGAACGCGCCGCGAAGTCGTAACGTGCCGTTAATAGGGAATTAATCGCTCGTTTCGCTATCGCATCATCTTAATACACCTCGGCAAATACGAACTCTGTTAAATATTCCTTCTCATTTTAAAAATTATATTTCTATAATGTTCTATAATCAGAAGACACGACAGTGTTTCGCGCTATAATGTACACAGAAAAAAACATTTTGTATTTATGTTAGATATGATCCGAGAGTTAATTTGACATAGTATAATTGCGTTTTTATTCTAGGGCTCGCTATTATACGTTTAAACGAAAATACGTTTACACGTATAATTAGCATATCCGTTTATTAGAATCGTTTTTCCGAATATTTTCACTCTTTTTATATAAACGTTTATCCCTTTATTAAGGAATGTGACGAATTGAGAAAATGCAAAAAATTCGATTTTTAATTTTATTAAAAATCATTAAAATATTCGATGTTTTTCATAGATGGATATGTTAAATATACATGTAAATGTATTTTTGTTTAAATGTATAATAAAACACGTATATTCGGAAAAATGTTTCTTTTATAAATGGATATGCTAATTAAACGTGTAAACGTTTACTGTCAAGTAAACGTTTTTTTGAAAGCGAATATAAACGGATAAACGTTTTACACGTATCTTCGAAAAACGGAATAAAATTAGAGCCCTAGTTTATTCAAATATTTTGTGTTAAATTGACATTCAACATTTCTTGAAGTTAAAATAACACAATTTAAAGTAAGAGAACAGATAACATAAAAATGTGTATTTAAAAATTTTAAGATAAATAAATAAAATATGTTAATTTAACATATTATCAATGTTAATTTTGATGACGAAATATGATTGCTTACAAATTGTGTCAGTGTTACTTTTTTGTGTTAATTTTTTCACACAATGTTTGTGTTTCTTTTTAACATATGCATCTTGTGACAAGATGACATAAAAATTTGAGTGAATCGTTTAGAAGAAACGTGTTAAATTTCACACAAATTTTTCAACTATATACATGCGTAACACGTAATTATATTGTATATAAAATGTAGTTACATTAATTATAATTAATAAGTTATATATTTTTAGTATCACAATCGTATTTGTGCTATTATTTCTTACACTGTTATATACAATATCAAAGGAATAATGATAATCCTTCAGTTAAAACATTGTATTTTTAATTTTTATATTTGTCAAAATATATAATAAGTCAATCTACTTGTATGGTTAATTTTAAAATAAATAATGAATTAAATTTGAGTCATATTTAATATTTTTTTTTTTTAGTTAAATCGTTTACCTCCATTGTTTTAGTTAAATTAACGAGTGGCAGTTTAAGAAATAATTAAAAGTAGCTTAAATTGAGTTAATATTTGACGTTTTAAATTTAACAGTACAGGGATTATAAAATAATACATATAATAATTTTACTCGTTTATTATTCTGATTATTACTTTATCGACCTCATTTATATATTCGTCCACTATGGAAAAAGAGTCTGGTTGCATTAATTGAAGTTTAGTTGAAAATGGACAAATCATAATTTTCTGGTTGAATTTATTTTATAATTCTAATTAAGATAACCGGAGTTCTAATTGATATCAGGGTTGGCAAAAACCCAGTTTTTTCCAGAAAAACTCAAATTTGGAGGGTTTTTGTGGTTTGTGGAGTTTTGTGGGTTTTTATTCTAGGATTCTAGTACAGCTATCTATTGTTTTAAAAGCGTAGTATCTGTTCGATAAAAACATAATCTCAAAAAGTCGTCCAACAGGATACTATCAAGATTTATATATATATAGGACCAGCATTTTATTAATATAATTTATGTTAAGCAATCATAGCAGATTTCCGATTAATTAATAATATATATAATTTTATTCGTAACGTTAAATGTATTGTGTTCAATCTGTGATATGCCTTCATGTTTTTAATATATTATATCTTTCTTTCCAATGTTTAATTATAATTAAACTAACATAAATGAATTGAAATATATAAAATATCTAGCTCGAGATTGCTAAGCAAAATTATTAGTTAGAAAGGTAAAAAAACACGAGCATTTTTTTTAATTTATTGAGTTTTTGTTTGAAAATGTTGCGAAGGTATATTAATATTATACAAAACAATGAAATTTGATATGCATCTGGGTTTTTGTAATTCGTACTTGGGTTTTTGTATTTGGGTTTTTGTACAAAAACCCACTGGGTTTTTGTAAACTGGATTTTTCTGTACCAACCCTGATTGATATGATCACAATCTTCTAGATCTTTCATTTTCAACAAGAAATTTTTCTGTGTCGATTCCTGGAATTAGACGAGCGTACGTTGACTCGGATAAGCAGTATGTGCGAACAGTTTTCCAGTGCAGCGCCATACCGAGGAAAGTAAAACGCAGTGAAAGGCGAAGACGATCCTTGGAGCAATTCCGCGCGGCGGTAGAGGCGATATCATAGCCGAAGGATCGTTAGCTAGTGTTGGCTGTAAAACGGCGCTCCGTAGCGCGTTGCTTGTGCCTCGGTGGATAGCTATCGTAAAATCCCGGGGGCCGATGCAGTTTCACCAATAATTGCCGGAAACTTCTCGGAGCATCTTCGTCTCTCGATTATTATCGCGTGCCCGACGGTATTCTTGCCGTTGTTCCCGCAAACTTATCGCCCGGAGGGCTTACGCGCGCACCTGCTACGCCAACGTGTATCTCGGAGCGTGGTTCATGCATGTTGTAACGGAGGTTGCATCGTCGATGCGGTTTACATTCACAGTTCGACGCTACGGATAGCTTATGAATAGTGAACACGTGCAGTCATCGCCGCTACCCTACTCCGTGAATTTGTGGATCTGAAAATTAAAATATAATAATGTACCGTCGACGAAACGCTCGATACTGTTTTAATTATTTAGAAATGCTCAGAAGAACAATGGGATTGATATGATTTATTGTTCTTCAGTTATTCCCAAGGTACAAGAAATTATATTAATTCGTCGATCTCATTTGCAGACGCGAAACGTTTCATAAATAATGATATCTTTGGAATATTAAATTCTCTTTTTCCGAGCTGCACTATGTAAATGCGCATATGTACATGTTTCTAAATTAATGTCATTTCTTGTTGCATCATTTACGGCGACATATCGGGCGACATCGCTGGCAACCCGAGCGATTCGTCTCTATCGACATTTTAAAAAGAATATCGGCGGCTCGAGACTTCGTAGTGAGGTCAATCGCTATACTTCTTCGGCAAGTAGCTTTATTATCCTGCAGGGCATAAATTTAGTTTCTGTTAGGACGGAGGACGAAGGAGAGAGGTACCTGTTCGGTCACGTGTGTACCGCTTTCAGTGGCAGGTGAAATATCGCTACTGGCGAAACTATCGGGCGAGAAAGAATGACTTTCGAAGGAGGTAGTTTCTCGAAAAAACTGGACGGTTTCGGTTTAGCGTGACATACGGGATGAAGCCGATTTTCAACCAAGTGCATGTACAAGCACGTGAAACGGAATACCAACTGGTTTTCTGGTTTTAATTATCGGAAATCGATCCGAAATGTAACTGCTGTTTTACGCCGGTTTTGAAGAGATTGGCTCTACCCCTCATCGGGATAGATCTTTTTATAATTGAAAGTTGCATAATTAATAATTAAAAAGTAATAATTTAAATAATAATTTAATGGATTATGCCTCACTAGTTTCGTTTCTCGATTATCTCTGTTGAAGATATCCTCCAAGCAATCTCTATTGTTCTTCTAAAATATTACTGAACCTATATCAGAACGCAATCCTATTGCACAAAACCGTGATGTATCATATTCGTATGGTAGAGAAAATTTCTGCTGTCACGTCAACTTGCGTTTCTTCTCCGAACTTCTTTCTCAGAATTTCGATTCTATTTTTGACCCAATAGCCGGCCCCAAATCCTCCTGTCTCCTTATCAACGTCGTAATGTCAAAATTAATACTTGCCCCGATATTCCAATATCGATCATGCTCCATCACGTGATCTGATCGGTGCATTGCTTGATTAGCGAATTAGCAGTGGAGCCTAGGAGAGCGAGAGAGGAGAAGAGAGGGGAGAGAGAGAGAGAGAGAGAGAGAGGACTCGGAAGTAATAGCTTCTGCCTCTCTGCACACTCCCGTTCCCCTCTGTTGCTCCCTATCCCTACCTGAGTCCTCATGCTACCATCGATCAGCTGATCGTGCTCTCTGAGGCAGAACATCGCAGATACCAGAAAAAGATAATTTATATGAGTGTGTCCAGAGTCGTGGTTGCCACATAGAATCGGCGGTTTTGGCTTTCGAGAAGATTACAGCGGCGCGACCGGTTCCACTTCGCTGTTGTTCTCACTGTGATATATACATATCGAAAGTTTTTTGGAAACGCGACCTTTCGGAATATGTGCCTCTTGTTGCGATACGAAGTTTCTAGTCTTCCAGTTTGACCGCGTTCAATTTTTAATTAGTCGCTCACCTTGTTCACCTGGGTGTTATTCGATATAAATAAAAAAAAGTTGTATATACTCGTATAGTTACGGAATTTTAAATTTAATTCTCTTCGTTATGGCATCGTGAGTTTAAGTTACTTTAAGTTTTAACCTATTAAACTTTGTAAGCTATCGAGATGTTTTTGTGCAACTGTCTTTATTTCGCGGAAGCGCTTTGGATCAATACAAACGCAGTCTAACACAGAATATCTTCAACGTACCCGATATTTAAGTCATAATAAAAAAATAATAATAGCTCGAAGATAAATGAGATTTCGTGTTTCATTTTTTACATTCATTATACTCGCGAGAAAAATATCCTTCTTCGGGAGTGGAGGAAAAAATTCCCTATTGAAGAGATAGAAACACGAATAGGAACGCGCCAACATGAAACAAATAACAAAAGCATCAAGAATACATTATTTGTGACAACGTGGTGGCTCTCTCCTTTCAGTCGCGACGTTTTTGTTCCATAGTAATTAATAGCTTAACGAAGGGCTTTCCACGAAAGCTTTCGTGCCTCCTGCTCGCGTGTAATTTTTTTATTTAAAAAAAATTGTCTCATATTTTTTATCCGCTTTACTGCAATTATTTTTCTAATTTTTACATCATTACTCGGCTGGCTATCAATTGCTTTTGACGTTAAACATCAGAGAAATTACGTGTCATCTTTGGTATCCGCAATAGATAGAAGGTCATCACGAGTGACGCGTAAAACCCACCACGCGAAGTAAGATAATTAATAATGTGCACAGCAAAATAATATGGACGGCCAACATTCTCTTCTTAATCTTGTTACAATCCTTAACAAAGCTTACGACACACTTTGGAACGACGCAATGACTTTGGAAAAATGCTCTTGTAAAATTTTACAATGCATGATGGGCGAGTAACATTTACATGAAATTAACACATTTATGTGATGATAGGAATTAGCATACATATGGACTAAGAACATGTCGAAATGCGTTGAATTCTAGCCGACTTTCTGTCTGGGAATATTCGCTCACGAGGTATTGACCTTTTCTCGCCACATAGTCGTGCCTTGACCTAACATTTCCTACCTCTTATGGTTTAACGGCTACAATATGACACAAGCTAAGCGTAAAGAATTGAGATTATAAAAAAATCGAGGTCTCGTCGGTGCAATTAATGTGGAACGCGGAATCAAAATGCCTTGACGATAATGCGCATTTGTCTTGTCGCTTTGACGACGCTCCGGGAAATCCTTCATTATTTTATTTTTGCGCAAGAAATCTTTTCCGAAGATACGCGCTGCGCGCACACGGCATGCGATCGCGCGCGAAGCCGCGTTGTGCAACGCAATTATTACCGCAGCCTCGTCAGGTGGGAGTGACGCAACTATATAAATAGCCATCGGTTAGTGTTCGCTGCACACGTGAAAAATTTTGTCATCCCGTGAAAAAAGAGCCTAAACTCGTTCGCTCGTATATTCGTAAGCCGGCCGGCAAAGCGCAACCCGAAACCGGACTTTTTTACGTAATCACGTCACGTTCTTGGCAAAGCAGGAATTTTGTTTGTCCTTCGAATTTTCATTAAAAAGGTCGCTTTTCTATTAACCAGGCGTGTCCTACCTGGAGCATGACAAACTCGTGACCTTTCGTGGAGAGCACATGAACAATCCTTGCGCTTTTTGCGTATCGATTATGCGGTCGACGTGTGAAGCCAAATAAATGCACCGAGCAGGAAATGAAATAGTCAGAAACGTCGGCACGATTCTCCGATTAATTCTCCATCAATCACGTGGAGCGAAATGGCTCCGCAAATTTTGTTCCCGTGTAAGAAGCTTTGACATGCAATGCGTTCGATGTTATTTTAAGAACACGCGTTTTACTCCGAAACCACATAGGGTGCCGCTGAAATAAACGGACGGTTTAACGTTCGATTTTTCTCGAGCGAAAATTCTCAGCGCTATTAACATCGAACGTAGTGGATCCGACGACAAAATTGTCTGCCATATCTAAATTGAATCTCCGAGTTCTGTATTTATCCATTTGGTCCATTCCACTTTTAGTACGGCGCGAATGAAATTGCCTGAAAAAGATCTCGCGAGAGTGGAACCCTCCAACTAAGGTTTAACGTACACTTTCCCAAGGGTAGACAGGCATTTGCTTAGGAGACAATGACCCCAAGGAATCCAAGAAGTAAACGAAACTTATCCGATCGATTGGAGCTTGTCGACGTTTATCCTCGATCTTATTATCGGAAAAAGTCAGATTCAACTTAAATTAAACTTTCGGTTTCTAATTGACAGTTACACCTCGGGCTACTTTCTCTATCCTCTTCTCGTCTGGCGTCCACCCCAGGATTTGTCCTTCAAGCCAGACGGTCGTAAACCTCGATTCCCCGAAATGTAGTAGGGCCTCCCTTCTTTCCGACATGCGTCTGGGTCGAGTTTCAACGAGTCTCCTCGTCTAGCTTTTCGCAATTGCCCTTTCGCTTTCTCTTAGTAGACGATATCCCACTCTCTCGCTGTCGCCCATCGTCGGCAGACGCTGTTGGTTGGGAGCAACAGGCCCTCTTATCGATCCTGTTTTGTGCGTACGTCTCGTCCTTTTCACCCTCTGTTTCTTCAAGGAATGAAAAAGGATAGACGAACAAAATCAAGGGTTATTCTTGTGTAGTTGGTATTACTACGTAATTATTATTTTTAGCTTTTTACTCAAATTTAATTTATTATTTGTTAAGTGCATGTGTTAATATGAATGTTGTTTAAAATAAATAGAAATGGATTAATTTATATTTTAATTAAAGTTAAAAATAACAAAACGTTATTTAACTCAAGAGATTGTGTTACCATTGTTTCTTTAATATCTAACAGTACAATATAAAAAGTATTAAAAATAACTTAAATCGGGTATAATTTAACATTATAAATTTATCAGTATACAAGATGATATAAAAAAATATGAAATTTGCTAAAGATTAATTAATGCAAGATAAGACACTCTTCTATATCGGGCATTCTCTTGGCATACAACAGGCACTGCTTCTAATTCTCCGTTTTCCTCTCCGTCGGAAATCTGGCGATGGAATCGGGCGAGTTCACAATCGTGTTCTATGTTGAAACTAGCAAACCGCAGACAGACAGAGGAAATTAAGCGTGGCCCAACAAAGAAACGCGCCGGATATTAGCTACTAGGCGTTCTCACAAACGAGCAAGAGGAGCGGACGGATGGTAGCGACGAAAAAAAACAGGATCTAATTCACCTGCAGTTGAATAAACAATGTAAATTCAGCCTTTCTTGTGAATTTTATTTTCCACCGTCGCAGCACGTATCCCATGTCTAAGCAGTCGTACTTTTTATCGCCGCTGCAGCACTGCTCCGTTTCTCTCATGCGAAAGCCAATTTAGAATTTTCCCAGCAAGATGTGCGCGGAAGCTTTCATGGCGCATACCTCGCATAACATTCGTTTTGTGCAAAATCGCTGACGACGGAAGTCGATGAGCGAAGTTAACATAGTCTCTGATCTGCCACTGCGCTATGAAATCTGTACTTACGAATTTAATATTGACATCTGTAATTACGTTAATTTAAAAATTATAGATATAATTTATATTTAAAATGTGGTTTTATGTTTATATATTTCAAATTTGAAATAAAACATTTTGTAGAATACGCAAGATTACACGGTTGCAAAATTTGATTTTTTGTGCTGTTTGGAAAAGAAGAGTAGTTTCCCATAATTTTTGATGCGCTGAATCCATATTTGTAAGTGAAACTATTCTATCACGTCATACTTTTGAGAAAAATGAGATTGAAACATCTGAAAACGCGTATTTTACTATTTTAGAAAATTCATTAGCTGATGAATCCGATATGTGAAACATTTTGAAAAGGATTCAAATTAATGCTTGAACATTTAATATAAAACTATCGAATCTTTTACAGCCAATATCGAACCTCTGGCGCGCTTGTTTTTGTTTTTAGAGATGAGTCTGTGGGTGTGGTCACAATGTCAAGTAAAACAACTGCCTCGTACAGTCCTAGTGCGAAATACCATTGCAAATAGTAAAAATTTTAGTAGTGGATTTACATGGGACTGAAGATGTTCTTTTGTAATAAAACTATTTTTTATTTGTTTAAACAATTTTTGAAACAACTTCATAGTTCTGTTGTACGAAAAAGTATGTAAGTTGCATGTATTGTACAATTTTTTACTAAATATGAAGTAACTGCAAATTTAAAATACGGGGATCTGCATGTGGAGTAATCGATGTACTTGACACTACGCGATTACACCCACTCCTCATTCGGCTGTAAAAGATTCAATATTTTTATATTAAAGTACAATGCAAATGTAGTGAATTCAAGCATTCGCAGAAAAAAGATTTGTTAAAGCAACTAAAAATTTTACTGATTCAGCAAATCTACAGCCGTATATATATGAATAGCCTGCAGTTTTCTATGTTAAAGTAGCAAAGTTGTAGCAGAATAAAATTAGCGATTATAGGTAATCATATTTGTTATAATAATAGAGCAAATTTATTGAGAAAGAGAGAGAGAGAGAGAGAGAGAGAGAGATTCAGCAAGATAACTTTTTATGAAAATCAATCTAATATATAAATAAAAAATTTTAACAAAACATGCTAGCTGAGATGCTAGCGTATTTTTACTGTTATTAGATGAAGAAAACTTGTTACGTTAACAATTCTCATTGTAGTAAAGAATTAGCTGAATTAGCATACTGATAAATGCTTACAGACATTATTTCTTTATTAAATCTTCTTAGTTATAGATGTTGAACTCGTCTAGCAAGTTATAACTTTGCTGGAACTATCCAGTCTACTTTTTTCCATGATTTATTCGAGCTCTTTCGAAATCTCTTGCACATCAGATTCATCAGTTACGAATTGTCAAAAATTTTTCAGGCGTTCCAATCTCATTTTTCTTAAAAACCTAACGTGATAGAACATTTTCATTTACGAATTCGGATTCAGCGTATCAAAATCTGTGAGAAATTATTATTCTTTTCCAAACAGGAGAGAGAGAGAGAGAGAGAGAGAGGGGGGAGAGAGAGGCAAAAACCATACACCTGTGTTATCAATTATTGCATCGTTTATCGCATTCTGTGATTAAATAATAATGTACTTAATGGTGTATATTTTCTAACAAAATGAAAAATTATGAAAAAATTAGATTTAAAAAATTTGTATCTGAAATAATACAAAAAGTTTGAAGGCAACTTAGAATCTGGATCAAAAATTATTTCAATAAAAAGTTTTCAGTAAAAAAAACATGTTTTTTTTTAAAAAGAACTACGATAAAATGAGAAAATTTGTATTTAAACTATAAAACTTGTTGAATATAAATATTGAACTATTTTATATGTGTATAACATTTATTTTTATACGGAAAGTATAAATTTCCAATTCTAGCCTCTTTTGTAAAGACTATACACTTGATGACTATTCTTTTTCTTAACAGTTATTTAAAAAAATATAACAAAATATCATGTTCTAGATACTTTTCTAAATCGCTTGTGTTTTCAAGGAATATACTTGTTTGAAAACATCTTACAAAGATTACTGCTGTTTGCCAAAGCAAACTACTCAAAAGCCTCTTGTCGATCGATCACTGTGCGTAAACTACTCCTCGTTTTAACTCACATTTTCCCCTTTTATTTCCAGATAATTCACGTAGTTGAATTTAGTACCTCTCGCTCCGCCCTAATCTTCCGCAGTTCACAATTGAGCTCAATGGAGATTTAAGTGCGGTCTGAATTAAAGTTAGGCACTACAGCAGAAATTCGCGAATCTTCCATTTTATGCGCGGTACTTTTATAACTTCAATCTTTCATTACAATACAGAGTGGATTAGTCATCTACTCTTTGTAGCACGAAAATGTGTATATGAACGAACGGTTTTGCTTTTATTTCCGACGGATTCCGACTTAAAGGAATATTGTATTACAGTCTTGGCGTTTTACAATTACTTATTTTTTTTTTACCCGTGTTTAAGAGAAATTGCAGAAGAGATCAGGTCCTCTGAATCATTTTGTTCTGGAGTGTGTATATTTTATGAACGCATCAGCGAGATTACTTTTCTTTGTAAGACTCTTCTAGGCTCGTCTTTACGTACGTTTAAGGCTGCCTTGTATATTACTTTCTGAGATTTTCATTTTGTAGGTCGATGACCTCGCGCGCGTTTGAAACGTTGCGAGGCTGCTTTTTCCAAACATGGAATTATCAACAAATAAACCTTATTTCGCATTTTCCATTTGCTTCTTCACAAGACATGGCGACCCTTCGATCGCGATATTTACGATCATAATTATCGCCGTCTCGTGTCTTTCCTATGGAAAAATCACGGTCTGCTAATCTGTGATGGCGCAATCGCTTATCGCTTTATCCTGCAATATTATCGCGAACGTTTCGGGAGCGGCCCGGCCGCGGTCCTCTCTCATGGCTGAACTCACGAAATTCTTAGGTGAGGTCGATCGAAATCACCTCCGCGATTTATAGTCCCAACTTTGTTCGAGTTTAGGATCGATTAATGCAGTCATGTCGATACGATACCACCATAGTACTCGACTTCATGCACACATGGTGTCTAAAAAAACACGACGATCCTCAAGTAGGAGATTGAACACCATATGTTAATAGTTCGCCATATTTTTCAAGACCTGCTTAAGATAGAATGAGATTGATTGTGCATAAAATAGACTGAGATACCCACGCATCTCATTCTATCTAATGCATCTATCTCATTCTATCTTAAGATGAAAAATTCTGAAAAATATGGCGGACTAATCAGAAGTTGTAAATGATGTCCAATCTCTTATTTAAAGATTTCTACGCGGCGCGATCGAAGGGTCGCCATGTCTTGTGAAGAAGCAAATGGAAAATGCGAAATAAGGTTTGTTTGTTGAAAATTCTATGTTTGGAAAAAGCAGTCTCGCAAAAGTCGACGTGATACACGTGATTGTGGATTCAGTTCTTTCAAAATATATTTCAATAATTGACGACGAGTTTGCCTTCCAAGTACATTATCAGGTATTCTGTAGTTTCGGGAAAAAAAGCGGGTCGACCGCGATATTTCGTGGATATCACGTGAAAAAATATACTCGACGCGAGTCGGGAACATTCTTTCACGCCACCTTAAAACTCGTTGCTTCGCTCTTCGAGATGCATTGTCGTCGTGCTACGATAAAAAAAAACGTAAACAAAGACCGGGAATGTGAAGTGTTAGAAACGTTGCATCGCGAATTATGCACCTGTAGCTGTAGCACGCGAAAACGAGGAAAGAGGAAGAATTAAACACGCACATCACGAGCTCTTAAATCCGTTCAACGAATAATTGTTTCTCGGATATAAAGACTAATATTATAACGGTGCGTTTTTTTGCAACATTTTGAAATTCATAGGACAGCCTCTTTAAATCATGAGCTAAACCGCTAAACCTAGAAACTTTACGTGACGTGCGAATGAACAGTTCGAAAAACAATTTGCGATACGAGTGAGGCCGTACGCCGAAAGTTTTTAATTAGTACAAACCGCCGCAGGTTTAATTACGGAATGTGCGCAATGGTAGTACTTAGTATGCTACTTTATGGAACGGAACAATAAACCTGCTAAATTACAGCGGCAAACGTAGCAAAGTAGTAACAGCTATTAAAACTTCAGTCAGACGGTGCATAATGAAGTTCCCGAAGCTGCGAAACTTGCGAGGCTTAACTACGATTGCTACGCGGTAGGGCTTATATTGTTTCAATAACTATTAGTGTTTTCTCGATGTTAAAGAGCTCGCTGCGATTACAGCAAAGTCGAATCGGATTGCAGCGAGATAAAGAAAGCTCGCCCAGTATCTATATATCGAGAAAATTAATTCACCAGCGGATTAATGGAAATCTCGTGAACGTGGAGGTTTAAAGCGACACGTGAGATTGTTTCCATTTGAATGATTCCGCCATCGTTACTGCATTGAAGAGCGAATCTCTTCTCGGATTCGGTTTCGAGCAGTGCGAGAGAGAGACTTATCGACAAAATAAAAGTTACTCTCTCGCATTAAAGGCAGAGAGAGAACGAGAACGATAAGTCACGGACGTTGTGTTCGCGAGCCTGTTATTCGCGAAAACGAGGACAGGGTGAAAAAAAATTCCCCAACGACTGCAATTGCGCGCCGAGGAGACGTGACTAATACACACCATGCGCGGGGCACGTGAAGACGTGGAGCATATGATGCGTGCCTGCGCGTAATTCTTCTTCCTGTCTGCAGGGTGAATATGCGGAGCGCGGGGCAGGATAATAACCACGAAGAACGATACGCTCGTCCAGACTCACATAATTTTCCGTTATAATTAAACGTTCATTACGCCTAATGACGGGCACGACAGCGGTTTCCAGCTTGCTTAAAAATACGACGTTTGGTGCCTTGATTCCCTTCTACGAACACGAACGACGCAACTAGTTTCACGAAGGCGTATAACGCTATCTTCTTCTTTTTTTTTATTATTAAAAATACTGCAGTCCTGAAGGAAAAGGAGATACCGCATAATTCACGTTGAGGGCGTATGCGGAATAGTTGGCCCAATTAGTATACGTTCGTACAGTTTTCTAGCGCTCGTGAAGCGGTCGTCGTTCGACAAATGCAGTCGATATCCTCGAAAAATATGTAGGCAAGGGCACTCGTGGTGAACTGGTATTACGAAAGTTTTTAATTGCCGGTATCTTCAACTTTTTCTCTCTTTTTCTATTTTTTTTGCTTTTTCCGTCACCGTTTGCCGTTCGCCGCCAATCTCCGACTTTCGCATATTCACCACGGAGATCAACCATCCGCTTCTCATATCTGAATAAAAATGTCAGCATCTCTCGTTTCGTTCACTGAAACGTGTTCCCGTGCGTGCAAACCGCCACTTTGCACCAGAACGGGGAAATTAATTAAAGCGTCTCGTTCCCCCCTGCATGTGCGGGATGAGAAGGTGCCGGAGGGAAACAAATGGAGAGCGTAGTGCTTGAGATGAGACGCGAACCTGAGAAGAGAGGCTGGAATTTAACATTGAGCTTACACAGCGAAGCTTCCGGCGTTTCCGTTAATAGATTCCTTTCTACCCTCTTTCTTTTTTTTATCGAAAAGTTTGACGGGCGAGCAATCGCGGATTTGGGAGCAATTTCGGCGTTCCCCTCCTGTTCGCAGGAGCACCAACGGGTGATTGATCGTCGTAACTAACTTCGAGGTATTGAATTAAATGCATATTACTTGACCGCAGAACTTCGGTCGATCCCGGGAACGTCCGACACAGGAACAAACCCTCCCCGACCTTTCCTGCCGTCCTCGTTATTCTGAGTGCATGGCGGTTAACGTCGGTGCATACCTACTGACGACGTTAATTAATGCACCGGCGGTTTCACTCCTGGTACATCCACGGGAGCGAACCGTCAACATTGAGTGCACACCGATGCATTGCAGCCCGTCACGTTACAAGTAGTAGCTATCGGGAGGGTTGAAACGCACCCTTCACCCCACTGCTTATATAGACACGACGTCGATAGATGGGTGCGCGAGATTCCCGAGGGATCTCTTAACTGTAATATATGCTGTAATATGAAAAGAATTATTTACATGATATGGATATTATTATACAGAATTAAGGAAAAAAATGGCAATATTAATTACTTGAGAATTAAGGTTAATTAGTTACTATTAATTATATTACAACTAATTTTAATAGCGTTAGTTAATCATGGAATTTACCCGAGATCCCCACGAAAGTAAAGTAATTAGGTCTCGTGAACAGTTTCGTAAGTTTATATTATAATAATGGTGCAAGTTGCGTTCTTCATCCATGAAAGAATTCTATTTATGCTTTTATTCCGTACTCCCAGCTTTTCATTCGTCGTACAAGCGTGCCTTGTCCTATTGCTCTAGGGAGAGCAAGATCGAGCGGCGAAACAGCGCCGCATAGCGAATGCGAGAAATACGTTCTACGCGAAATGGAAAGTCGAGGAAATGTGAAGGGACGCCGTTGCCGCGGCGAGTTTTGTTAAAAATAAGAGCTCAAGGGACATGCAGAAATGGGAAATTATTCCGACGTCGACGTGATATTTCAGCAGCTGATGCAGGGAGAGACGTTACGAATATGCATCTCCGGATATTGCGCGATATTATATTTATTTCTAAATGCATTTTATGAGTTCCACGCTCGTCGAACGAGATATCAACACGGGTGACGAAGTATGATTTATTGCGAAAATGTTTCTTAGCATCTAATAAAAATATCCTGAGCTTCTTGTAGCTGAATTATTGCTCGACATTTCAACCGCATATAGGAATATCCTTCTATTTGCGACTACTTTGATCTAAGGATTACTTATCTACACTAGTATGCGCTAGAAAAAGATGAAAAATAAATTAAGCCAGGATTAAAATTAATCTACATTGGTGGAAACGGGCATTAATCTTGATTGGGTCATCCGTGTTCTGCGCGTTCTGCGCGTTTTGTTTCTTTGAAATATTAGTAGCCAAGTAATTTATTATAACATTTATACACAATTTTTTTAAATACACGATCTTACAAATATTTTCTGAAGATGTTAAAGTATATGTAAGAATTATAATAATTTTTGTATACAATAAAGGTGATGGAAACTATTATGGGCCACGAGCTCATATGTAATAAAGGACTGAAAAATCATGTGTACTAACAAAGGACTGTGTTACATTGCAAAAGTGATAACGTTATCGAAAAATCATGTTTGAAGTAGATATTTTAGATGGTCAAATCTTGAAATCCTATGGATTCTGTACCTGATTTGGGCCGAAACATATTTGGCTATTTTAACTTGAACACAAAATATTTCGAGAACAGCGCATTTTTCAAAAAAAAAAAAAAAACGTTTCAAATAAAAATTGGTTTGAAGAGGAGGACCATCAGATGAGCTACTTAGATTTTGAATCCAGGATCTTATCGGATTCAAGTAGGCGAATAAGTCCCTGGATTCAAAATAGCTCATCTGATGGTCTTCTTCAAACCCCACAACTCTTATTTGAAACATTTTTCTTAAACTTTGACCATTTACAATACTTATTTTAAACATGATCTTTCGACTGGTAACGTTAGTTTTTTTTACATCATTTTTGCAATGTAACACATTCTCTTGTAAGGATTAACTTACTTTTTTACATAATCCAGAATGACTAATAATACAAATATTACTAATAGAGAAAGAAAACCAATAAATTTAGTATTATATGATTACTGTTCGACTTACGATCGAAATCTCAGAATGTAACCCTATCATAAATAGGAATACCTATATTTTTTCTGAATTGGGGCTCAATATTAATCGTCTTTCACCTTAATCATTCAGAAATGAATGTCCCTCTAGAGAACTGACTGTCCATCTAGTATTCAAGTCAAATCACGAATAAACGTAGACCGAAATTAAGAGCACACACCCTTGTCTCGCACGTGTCAAAACTACCATCTAAAAGTTCAAAAGGGTGCATAATTAATATTTTCTACGACGCTGCACCGCTTTAATTCGGCTTTTGGATACGCCACTGGTGTCTAAAACAGTGCTACGTGTACGAATCGTACGTGCCACGGAATATACGTGATATTGGCACGCAAATCCAACCCCTCTTTACCATTTCCTTCTCTCTCTTCCCTCCTCTCTTTCTCTTCTCTTTCTCTTTCACTCCTTTTGTCTTTCTCACAGAGACGAGGGGCGTGCAAAGAGAGCTTGAGTGCAGAGACCGATCAAAAGGACATCGCGTGCCGCCCGCTCGTTCCGTTTTCCCCTCCGGTTCGTGCCATTTTTTCTCGTTATTCGCATTTCAATTAACCTTGTTGCTATTCCCTCCGGTTTTTTGTGCGCTTGTGTCATCACGGCCAATGCTTGAGAACTACTTGTCGCCCCGTATTGGGAGGGACCGTGTCATTTTTTTCTCTCTCGACAAGTTTACCCGTGCCGAAAAAAATTATATGCCAATGTTCGTTTTCTTTTCTTATATATTTTATTATGCATTGAAGGATACACGATATAGTTTCGAGAGAAGGGTGTGTTACTGATCAGAACGTTGCGTGTCGGGCATTCATTACGCCGCGTCACATCGCCCCTTTTTTCCATCCCTGTGTAATTTAATTAAACCCGCGGTTACTCACCTGGCGTGTGTTTTGTATTTAAATTTCTCCGTACCAGTGCCTCTGAATTTTTTATCCTATAACGATTTGTGCGTCGTATCCGTGCGAGAATGCTTCTTTCCTCTATCACCCCTTTTCGAAGGACAAACGATTTCTGCCGTAATAGTTCGTGCGGTTACAGTAAACTTTCTCACGTATCGCCAACTCGCATTGAAGTGGAAACATCTGATTGCGCGAAGACACGCAAAGTTTAACATCTTGTTCGATCCAGGGCGCGTACGAACACCGATATGTGTTCACTGTTAGACCGAAATCGATAGATAGACAGTAACGCTAAGAAGAAATAATTTTAGACGCAGGATTTTAGATATAAATTGCATTATATTGCTAGTAGAAATGTATGTAGTTTTTTTTAGACATATCCACAGTTACTAATATTATTATATTCTCATTAATTGTAATAATACTGCATAAGAAATAAACAAAACTTGATAGAGGTTTATTCAATAGCTCTCTTTGAAACTGTTTTCTGAAGTTTTAAGAATATGTGTAATTTGCGTAGACACTTGCCCAGTCTAGTATTAATAAATTATTATTAAAATATTAATAATTTATTATGAGTTAAAATACTGCGTAGTTCATTTGTCTTGTTTCTTGTTAAAAAATGAATTCAGATTTTTGGCATCTTTAGTGCGTAATAACTGCAGACAAAGCGTTATATCTTGATTGGGATCCTAAGTAGTTTTATTTCTCAGTTACTAGGCAGAAGTTAATAATTATTAATAACTGTTAAAAATAAATGCATGAAATTTCTAGGATAGACATTTCGAATTTCCAGAATACATTTAGAGATAGACGGATTTATACATTGTATTTTAGCTTGATGTAAAACTGAAAATTTTGTCTTTGCAAGAAATCTTCCGTCTTCAGAACATCTTTGGAGGAAGCAAGTGATTGAATAAGTTAGATATGAAAATCCTATATCCTCTTTACTCTTCGCGTTTCATCTTGATGCAACGCGACTATATCGATGTACTTTATGCAGCTGGACGATTCTCCAAAAGCTACTCGACGAGAGGATCGTTCAGCTGTTTGCAAAATATTTATAATATCTGAGTATTATACTGCCAGCGCGTTTTGTTTATGCATATTTTATGCGAGATATGGCTAAGCCAAGAATTGGCAAACGTTTCTAACAATATATTTGCAATATATTTGCAAACGCTTCCTTAATCAATAATTCAAAGTCACATCCTCGATTCTACGTGAATGCTAACCCAATGCTATGCTTTTAAATATGTATGCATATGTATTGCTGAAGAAATCCCATTAGGGATTGGAACGTATGCGCCCGTATTCGTAGTTTCATGACTGATCGCGATTTAACTTATTGATCATGTTGAGAAAGTTTCCGTCGTTCTATATCCGTATATATAGCGCAGCATGTCAACTCGATTCGAATTCCGTATTTCCGTTTCCTCCTCACAGCGTACTCCGCTAATCGTGAAGCGCAGTGATTATGTCGCTTTGCAGTGTTTAGTTTACCACTTCGTGAGAGCGCATCTCCGCGAACTCAATGCGCACCGAAACTTCGCAATTTGTGCAAAACGACGCGTCCCCGCGACGATGTCGGCACTCAGTTTTCACCGAAGTTTCGTTCGAAGTCCCTCCGTTTGTGGTAAAAATAAATTAGCGCTGACTTGCAAATTGCGTTTCGTCAGTAAATACGGTGAAACGGCGAAGATAGTGGAGGACGGTGCGCGAGGTACCGACTCTTTTTTTTACTTGTCTCAACACCGCTGTACTTTTAAAACCGTATTGATAAAACAGTTTTATGCTCGGGATGACGGTAGCCATTCGCGAAAGGTCACACTGTCCTGAAGACTTATAGCACGGGTAAATAGTGTCCGCGTACCTTGCAGTAAACGACGTTACTTCGTCAGTCTCAGTTGTGTGAACTAGTTTCAACGCCATTTCGGGAAATGTTGAAAGAAGATGTTTGCTTTAGAAGCCAACCAACGTTGATTAAATATTGTCAAAACATGAGATGTTGACGTTATTATCCTCACGAAGTTAATAATGTTTTTATTTTAACGTCGTATTTCATAAAACTGTTTTTAATAGTTTCCTCTACACAGTATAAAAAACATTTTGTATTTATATTAGAAACGGCCCACTTAAGTCCTTGTTAAAATTTTGTGTTGAATTTTTTAATACATCTGAGTGTTAATTTAATACACTGTGATTATGTTATTTGAATATTTTGTGTTAAATTGATATTTAATATTTCTTAATGTTAAAATAACATAGTTTATGAGTAAGTGGATAAATAACAAAAAGAATATGTTTTAAAACGTAAATTCTAATGGAACAAATAAACGAAATACATTAATTTAACATGTTTTAAATGTTAATTTTAATGAAGAAATACGATTGCTTACAAATTTGCGTTAAATTTTTACATAATATTTGTGTCACTTTCTAACACATTCATCTTGTGTTAAATTTAACAGAAATTTTCCAACTGCGTAGGCGAGAGATATTAATTATATCTTGCAACGAAAGACTGTCTCGCTTTGTCAGGCATCGAAGCGTTAATTTTGCGCATCAAAGACATTTTACATGACAAAATATCACGGTGATAATCAAAACTTGGGTGCATCTATATACGTCGTTCAAAAAGGATAATGTGCGTTCGCGCTCGAGCGTTGCGCACTGTTCGTGCAATTTTCGTTCGTATATGCTGCAGCTTTCAGACCGCAGCTTTCACGGTAAATTACACGGGCTTAATCAAACAGCAGTAGTTGGTCTTGGAAGATTGTAATCGCTGCGACGACAATTCGATGAACTACAACGAGGAGAGTGGTTGCGTGCTGCTAGACAAATTGCAAGTTCGTAGTTACAACGAAGGAATTTTCGCATAGCAATATAGTACACGTTTATAGTCCTTCTCCCTTATTACAGAATAATTTATAGCGACGTTATATTTTAGCAATAAAGAGAAGTCCGACGATAGAATGGTCTTTACATTGAAATTATGGCTCATATTTCTGCTTCGCTTGTACATTGACGGCAATGTAATACAGGATTTCTTAGATCTAGCGTGCGTTCATCTACGGGTTCTTTGATCAATTCGGAATTCTTTGATCAACGGAAATTAAATGAAGAATAAGGTATTTGCACTCGCCAAGTCTAGTAATCGTTTCGCCCGTCGACGTTTTCTGTTATGGCGCATGCTAGTCAGCTCCAAATTGATCAAAGAATCCGTAGATGAAACGTAACACTCCGTGAATAATCCCCGTGAAAAGTTTTACCAGTCTAATCGTCTGGTAGCACGATGAAAACGCACGGTATACGCGTCTATCGGGAGTTAAAGCTTTAACAAAGCTTTTTGCCCTTTCGCGCGCGCCGCTCGCCGGTGGTATTTAACTATTGGATCGAGAGAAAGATAAATAGGAAGAAAGAGAGTCGAGAAACATGCGGGCTTGGCGGAGAAAATAAGGTGGAGGGACGAAAAGAGAGAGAAAGGGGCGAGGTCCGGCTTCACACCGCGTCCATTAGGAAATGAAGCATCCAGAGCTTAACGAAGTCGCGACCAACGTTTTCACAACACCTCCACCGCGTTTCCCACGCTCGCTTTACTTCGAATTATTCTCGGATTTAGATAAGGCAGGCGTGAAGACAACCGCATTACCGCGTCTTTTCTCCACGCGCTTGTTTAATCTTACGCTGCTGTACGCCAGGAATATTTCCCTAATTGCTATTCTGCGAATTACACGCGCGCAGATATGAATTCGTTCCTACGATAACGCTCACCGTTGACACGCGATCGTGCCCTTCGACCCGGCGTTTCGCTTAGGGAGTGTTTGGATTCTCCACCCGAGAGAAGAATGGCCTCTGTGTCATTTTATCTTTGTTTAAACGTCTCACTATGGGAACAACACACTGTTGGTATATCTAATTTGTTCATAACTTTCATAAAAAAAAAACAGTATTGTAAAAATTTTTTTTAATCGAAATGCCAAACATTAAAGAATATATCGGTACCAGGCAAGTGTATGTACTTTTAATAGTAAAAAAGTTGTAAGTATTGGAAAAAGCGTTGAAAAGATATTAAAAAAGTAAAGGTATACTGAGAAAAATGTACTAAATTTTAAAATAAATATACGGAAAGATCAATTTTGCTGCAGTATCTAAAAATTTAGTTAGAAACAGATCCCAAAATAAATATACAGGAGTCTCAAGCATGATAAGTAATGCTGTAAGATGTTTTTTTGAGTAACGTTCTATTCTACAACCAGCTTGAACGTCTTACATATTCATTTTAATGATCCAATAAAATTATTTTCAGAATTGTATTTACCTAAACTTTTAGATATTTCAGTAAAATCGTTCTTTCCGTGTATTTGTTTAAATAGTACTAACTTCACAGTTATTTAGGGTAAATAAATATTTACTAAATGTGGTAGTAAAAAGTGATAGCTATATTAAATTAATTATTCTTATTTCAAATAAATATATGTATATGTTTGTATTTTAATAATAAATATTCAGCAAGTAGAGTTACCTCTGGAAATCGGTGAAATCAGAGAAAATTGTTAGAGAAATTGAAAATGATCAGGAAAATATTAGGGAAAAGTCAGGGAATTTTGCAAAATTTTCTGGAAAATTAAAATTCTTAGCTTTAAAGAAGTTTAATATATGTACATCATACCTACAGTTGGAATTCTATCAACAATTAAAAATTTAATTTCACTGGGATCCAATTTCATATAGGATTAGTGCGGAGTCCTTTAGTAAAATTTTTTCTCTCAATGCATGCCATATTAAAAGACGTTTGAGGCATTACAACAAGAATAAAATGATACGTGGATACACTCGGGCAGGAAATCCGAATGTTGTGCAGGTATCTCAATCGTGAATGCGCCACGCGTTTGTCTCCGTTTACGCATACAATTCTTTTTCGTTTACGTAAATATTTTAGCTATTCGTAGCGGAGGAACGCTTGGCTTTTAGCATGATTGCCTTAGTCCTACATATTTTTCTTTGCACGGCGCAGTTCCGTGAACATTTTCTCATCGATATACCTCGATATTAATATTTATACCCCATTAATATTATTGTTATGTATCTCGTATAGTGTTCGAGTTCCTTCGTGATAAAGATTAACGACTACCCAGTTATGATGCAACGCTCAGTAAATGATAAATTGTTGTCGCTGTCGGTGACTATTATTGCTACCGTTGCTGATGGGATGGCCGTTTTACTCGGGGCGACTATTAATTAACACAGCTCGATGATACCTGACAAACTTTTTTTCATACCAATCGAACAACCATTGAAATATTGGGCCTTCGAGCCCTTTTCATGCGACATTCCGTGGTCACTGTAACAGCTAATATTTCTCTTTTCATTTCTCCATATCTACAATTAACGCGTAATTTTAATCGCTAATTTTTGATGCATTGGATCAATCAGCGACTATATGAGTTATTATCGTCAGGAATCGTTCAGCTAGTCATGCATATCTTGAAATATTCATGAAGGCAGTAACGGAGGACGCACTTACGTCGCTAATGAAATGATCCATTGCCGTGATAATCGACTTAATAATAATACTGTTCAATCATACCGGAGAGCGCCGGCCCCCAAGCTCATTTCCCAATTCCGTGTTCTTCGTCATTGAATGCCGGAAACATCAATCTAGGAATTATGTTATATATCGAGACACGATAATAAACGCGTAAACACTAACGAACCAGCACTAAACGTTACACGCGACTAGCGATTGCAATTAAATATCGATTATAAGGTGGCGTTTACATGATTATTGAGACAAACCATGCTCGGTCAAGGCGGTGAAAGAACAATCTTTAGGTAACGATTTCAGTCAAGGATATGATGGAAGTAGATCGCGGTCACTTCGCTAAAAAAAGCATTCATCACCTTTATTTGTTACATACAAGAATCGTTACCATCATTTCTTCTGATTGTCTATTAATTTTTTTTTAATTTTTGGAGGATCTTTTGAAAATATAAGATTGAATAAATGACGTCTTGCATAACGAAACATTTATCATTGTATATTTATGTATTTCTCGTTTAAGATGGGAGTAGTTATCTAATTTTTTAAATATAAACGATCACTTAAGGTGTTTTTACGTTCCAATGAAAATCATTATTATCGTTAACGTATTATACATATATTATTGATTGTTTTCCGCTTTATTATATTGAAAGAAAAATGTACTAAATTTTAATAAATAATTACTCGAATAGTACTAATATAACATTCATTTAGGAAAAGTAAATATTTGCTAAATAAAAAAATAATAATAATAATTCAATCTAATTAATGGTTTTCGTACCAAATAAATATATGTTTATCTTTAGTAGGTATTCAAAATTGGCGCTATTTAAACAAATATTTATTAAATAATTAGCGTATTTTTTTCTCAGTATAGTATTTGTGAACATAGCGGGTTTAATCACAACTTTCTGAAAAAAGTAAGGAGAAACCAAACAAATATCAAAAAAGCACGTTAAGTACACTGAAAAAAATTACTAAATCTTAATACATATTTCTTTGAATAGTATTAAGTAAATATTTATTTACAGTATATAAATATTTGTTCAATAAAAAAAATGTGATACTTAAACCAAATTAATGGTTTTTGTATTCAATAAATATGTTTACATTTAAAGTAAATATTTATTTAGAACTATTCAAATAAATATTCATTATTTAGTATTTTTTCAGTGTAGCTTATATATATAATAATATTTTTAGAAGTAAAGATTTTAATTAAAATAAAGTTTTTTATTACGAATTTTCGATGGAATTGCACATTTAAAGGTTCGTAAAAAATAATTATTAAAAAAGACAGAAAATATATTATACAATATCCATACAAAATAATGTTTTACAATAATTCACATTTTTTCGCCGCTAGGGTATAAATATACCCAGGTGACTATTTCCACGCGGATTAATACATGCCATACATGTATGATAATATCGTTAATAGAGTTACGTTTGGTTTCGAAAATATCACGCATTTCCATCTTGTAGACCGCACAAAATGTAAGCTGATAAGCGTGACAATTTGGACGGTGAAACGGTGCAGCCGAACAATTCATGAAAAAATTCACGGCATCAGCGGGATACAAAGTAAGACTCCCGTTAATGACTCGGAAGTGTATTACCTCGCTTGTCCGTCCATCCGAGGGACGCGCGGATAAACGGATAAATTGAGTTTCAGCGACGGTGCTGAAAATGTAAATCCTGAATGCAGGCGATCTGCTTTCTCAATTATATCGCCGGTGATGGATGAATCCCAATGGATGTTCTGCTTTCCCGAAGAAAAGCGACGCTTCCGTCCCTTTTGTTGCGGCCGCTGTGCGCTTCCTGGGTTTTATTCATAAATACCGCATGACGAGATATTCGCAGCGTCGGTCACTTTACCTCGGAAATCGCGTCTTCTTCATAAGATTTAAGTCGATAAATACAGCGACCGTATAATATAAACTTCTCATCACATTATTATTATGTAACTCTTTTTGTCAAGTCCACCTCAATCAATTTTCCATGATAAATATCTTCGCAGTTAATCTCTCGAAATTTTCCCGAGCAAATTAATAGGTATTATGTTTTCACGGGGGATTTAATTGTTAAAAGTGTGATGGAGAATTAGTGGACCACTCTACAGAGTTACAGACCATAATGGAAGGGAGAAATTTGGTGTCGGGTAGTTACTCATCGTTCTTTTTTGTCCCGTACGTATAGAAGAAACTTTTCAACCTATCACTATGTGACTGTGCTCGCACATATATGTGCAGTGTGCATTATACACACACGTGAGACGCAATCATGTACCGTGAAAATAGTATCTTTTAAGTCTTGTTTGCCGCGTTTTCGGCTATTTTAAGGGAGACGAGCCGCGGCGCGACCTAAGCCAATTCCGTAATCAAAGCGCGAAACGCGAAAGATATCCAGACAAATATAAATTACTCTCAGAAGTGTTCGCGTCTCGACGCGAGAGTTGGTTTGTCATTTTTTTATGCATATTTCGCAAGATACTTCGCGACTTGGGAATCGTTTAATCCTTAACTGGTATCGTGAAAAAATGTCACTTCTAACGTCGTGGGTCCCTTATTTTTCAAAGGTCATTTTTCAAAGGTTAAAAGAGCTGATTAATCTTGAAAACACTTTTATTATATCTTTTTGATGTTTGAATCTCTATTTCCCTCCATTTTCAATCAAAACTAATATAATAATCAGCCTTGCATTAATCTTCATTTAAAGTACCTACAATTAATAAATTTTCTACTAACAAGGAAACTCATGGAAGTGTCGCTCTCCAATTTTGATGAGCTTTGAATATTAAATTAATTGATTTTAATTAATTAATTAATATGTTATTTTCTAGAAAAAAAAGTAAGAGACACGTAGGTACTTTTTTATTAGAGCCCAATTGTACTTTTAGGTATTTGCAATACCTCTTTGAAGAAAATTAGTTGTTTTTGAAGCGAATATTGTCGAAATTATAAGAGATAGAAAAAAAATGTTCGAAATAAAAGTTGAATGATTTTAAAAACACTTAATAATTATAATTAAAAAAACTTTTTATTCTTATTTTTTATAAATAAAATTTTTTTATTAAAACAATTTTTTTAAAATTATAATTATCAAGTATTTTTTAAATCATTCAACTTTTGTTCAGAACATTTTATTCTATCTTCTCTTACAGTTTTGACAATGCTCGATTCAAAAAAATTTTCTTCAAGGTATTACCTCCCTAAAAGTGTGATTGGACCCTTTTTTATAAAAAGATACTTGTTCCTTATTTTTGTCTAGAAAAGAACATATTCAAAGCTCATTAAAATCTCAAGGAGATACTTCCATAGGTTTTTTCTTGTAAGTAAAATTTTTCTTATAAGCAAAATTTTCTTGTAAGTAAAGTTTGATGTAGGTCTAATGGACCCACGTCACCAGTTGAGTTAATCGTTCACGATTTAAGAAAGGTACTGTGCCAAGAACGCGTAAGTCTACTCGTTCCTTTTCCATAGGGCATTTCCTTGGGCGTTATGGTGGAAGGATATCGTCAGGGTGGAGAGAAAGAGCTACCGCAATGCAGGCAAGGGCGTTGTCAGGGGCGACCCTAGCGACCCTAAAGCCTCATTCGCACCGAATGTGCTACGATACGTTTGCGAAACAGCACCCGTGTGTCCGATCGGTCTTTCGATTTCGATTCGATGTGTCGGCCATGCAGACCATAGTTCGTCCAACCGGTCATTCGAATTTGTGCGCTCGTCATTTGTCGGCCGCACGCTGGTGTGATGTAAAACCGCTCTCGATTTACACATTCGCAACGAATTTCGTAATAAGCCGCAGAACTTGATAGACCACGATGCCACTAATACCACAGCAAAATATCCTTTTAATTTCCTGTGACCCGGTTTTACTAATGTAAAATTAACTTTAATCTCGATTTAACTAACTATTTATTAAATAGAGTATCTTTTAAAATCGTAATGTGAATACACAACAAATAGGAAATAAAAACCCTAAATGATCAAGCTGGATCTTCGATATATGAATTTATATACTGCCATGTTCAATTCTGCGAACTGCGCGCTGAATTTAATTTTTAGTTTATCGATGTTAATTTTTAGTCTTAAAACACAATTCTAACACAATTAAAGTAGTAATATTAATTTACAGCAATTTATTAATATTGATGCTTATAAGCAGCTTAATACTCTGATGCTAATAAGCATCCTAAAATTAGAAAGAGACAACGAGTAAACTAAATGAAGATTAAATCATTAAAAAAAATTAATCTTGATGTAATCGGGTTTGTGACGTCCACGAAGATTTGTTCGTGCAGTTGTATCTTTTACGTTCAGAATCTAGGCTTTCTCTTTTCCCATTCGAATATGTATATTATTTTTATCTGTTTTAAGCACAATTTTTGGGAGCAAGCAAAACGCGCGCGGACAGACTAAACGTCAATTAATATTAATGTCAATTAAAATTCAATGTTTTTTGAAACATTTGAATCGCGATTTAATTCACGTATACATTTCTGTCCTATTTCAACATTGTTATTTTCTTTTTTTCCACTGACTCATATTTGCAATTTAGAATTGTAAAAGTTTTTCTCTATAATTCAGATATCTCTCTTGGTGACAGGCTTACCGGTGGGTAATAGAACGCGTGACGTAATCCCGTTAATTCCTCGTTATGCAAATGACGGGACACTCGATTGCGTAATTGTGTTGACCTTCAGTTGAACTGCATCTACATTTCTGGGGGATACTTGGGGGCATGGATTCTAAAATTCCTCCACGTATACCATAAGTCTTTTAGTTTTAGCTGCACTTTCTGCAATTACTTTGAATCTTTTTGTCCCTTCCCCGTCCCTTCATTCTTCTCACAAGCTCGGAGTATTCTTGTTTCGCTTTAAATGCAGGAAGCGTAAGAAAATGGAGCTGAAAAGGACACTTCACGTTCGTCGTTTAAGTTAATTAGGAAAACTAAATTATATACGCTAAAACGAAAGCGCGAGACGGTTACTAATTCCGATGTAGGTGTTACCCACCTACATCGGTATTGCGTTTAGTGCGGACCTCGAGAAATCTAAATATATTATCAATATTCACGATATCGATCAAGATTTGATGTAAATATCTAATCGATTAATTGTCCTTCTATGCGTCTCGCCTGTCCTTTCGCGAATCGATGTGAAGGGATAGTCATTAACCGACCAGGCATAGTGGTGTCGAATTATATCAAGCGCCAAATCAAGCTCCCCGGACTCGTGGGGAGAACTGCTCTCTGTATTTACTCGTCCCATTAATGCCGGATTAGTATGTGGAACGTAAACGCGCGCGTAAAATAGAGACAAGTTAACCGAATTACCATAAATCGATGCCATGCCGTGCCTTTACCGCGTGCTCGCTCTTGCGCCTGCGGCAACATCAACGGCAACATCCGGATGCACAATGGTCGATGATGCCTTGTCTGTGTCCATTGTATCCGATGGACATCCCGCGATCCGTTAATTCATCGCAGATTTACTTTAACCGTCTCAGTTCGCGCAATAGTTTGATAAAGACAACCAATGTTTAGAAAATTAAGGTCATGTCAACGTGTTATTTTACCCAGTCTGATATGACTAGAGAAGACAGTGGAATGTAAATACTCTCTAAATCTGAATCAGTGGATAATCACTGATATCAGTGCCAAGTATGCCACTGGTAATCAGTGAATTAAATGTGAGATCTCTAACCTAGCTAATCTTTATTATGTGATCTAACTAACTTGTTTTAGTGCTTAAATTCAATGAATATGGTATTGGAAGATTGAAATTAACGTGCAAATATCAGTATTTTAGTTATATAACGCTCAAACATTCTTTCTTTTTTAGTTGGACTTCACTGATTATCAGTGTCAAGTATGTCACTGGATAATTAGTGACTATCCACTAATTCAGATTTAGAGAGTAACAATAGAAAATAATGAAGTTTACTTATTTTCGTTGCAGGTCGATTTGAAACCCTTGCGAGAGGCGGCGGTTGCAGTCCCCGCGCCGAAAATTACTGAGAAGCGAAAAGCTGAGGACGCCGATGCCAGCAAGGATCTGAAGAAGGTAAATATATTTGGCTTGTTTGCACTGTGTTTGAAGAGCGATTTAATAAATTACAGCGCGGTATTAAAGGTTGCTTTTAAAATAGGGTCGGAATGTTTGTGCTTCAAGGATACTATCGAATTACGAATTACTTCGGTATTCAGTATCTCCAAGCTTCACGCTGGTTTCTTTAGAAACTTCAATTAGCCGGAAAAGCTCGTTGTTTGTTGTTTTATGCGCCGGACCGATTTTCAAAATTGCCAAAGCTTTCTACATCGACCATTTATGACGCATCGCTATTTCTGTCGTTCCATATGTTTCCCGAATAGTATCGTTGCACCGTATACCGTGTTATCGAGGATCACTGAGTGATTCTCGCATCGGTTAACGCCACGTTATGCGGCTGTGCTGTTAGCTAGGGGGCCGGTATGGATGTCCATTTCCAAGCCCTCGTAACTCACCGAGGGCCGACTGACATTGCAGGAGAGGGAACATCGCGGGTTAGAGTTAGGAGCAGATCACGTGTATCTATACCCACCATCTATTCGCTGTCGCGTATCTCTGTCGTCCTCATCGATATTCGGCGTGTCGTGGCGTGAGGCACGGCCTCATTAGTCTACCCGCCCATTCGCTCCCTCATTAACGAAATAAACGCAGTCGAGAGGCGGCGAGTCCGGTTGGGCTTTGAGAAACCCGAGTTACCGGTAGTCACTGTTGCAAGAAGCCACTGATGGCCTTTGACTATACGCGAATTACAAGTCTGTTCTTTGATGTGGCGAGAGTTAATAACGTTGCCATAATAGTCGTAATAGAATAATAAATATATGATATAACAAAGGCATTGAAGAATGACATTTCTCTCACTGTAATACTGGTTATTGCGACAAATAAGTCTCGATAGTCTAATAGTGAGGCACGAAATGAATACGAGAGATCCGAGTTTGAATTTCAGCTGAGACAATATTTTTCGGAATAATTAAATTATTTACAGTTCTTAAGATGCTTAGATTAACATCAAACTATTAATATCCTTCTAAGATGCTTATCAGCATCAAAAATTATTAAATTGCAATTTAATATGTGATATTACTACTCTAGTTCTGTTCGTAATTGCAAGACCGAAAAAGATTTCAACGTTCTGTTTGCAGAAATTGGATATGTATCGTATATATAAATTCACTCTGATGAAGTATGTATTTAATTACTAATGCCCGTATTCATAGTCAGACCATGTACTTAAGGCTTCCTTAAATTTATCTTTAGATGCTCAGTAGTCAATGAAATAATTCGTAAAGTATCTAAAGATAAATTTAAGGAAGCCTTAAATATAAGACCTGACTATGAATACGGGCATAAGATTCGCTTTGACAAAAAAATAGATTTATTTCTCTTAATTGATAAAGAAGACTTATATTTTATCCTTGTAGACTCATATTCGTTGTATTTTAGCTATACGCGGATTACAAGTTCGCTTTTCGATGTAGTGAAAGTTAATGACGTTGTCGTAACAGTCGCGACAGAATAGTATGTAATATAAAAAAAACCTTCCTCACTTTATTTTTGTAGACTCATCTTCGTCGTAGAAAATCGTCAAGAAGATTGCGCGTTACGCAATCTTTTTTTTTTCCATGAAAATTACTTCGTGGAACAGTGATCGTTACATTGCACCTAATATGCGTTAATGGCGCATTCGTTCGAGTGATGTAGCAGAAAATGTTCAATCAACCGGCCGTAATGATCAGACATCATGGATAAAAACAGAAATAAATATTAATTTATTCGATGCATCTCGCGAAAGAGATACGCGATTTATTCCCGCTTCGTGTCCTTCCCCTCCATAATTTGCCTGCAATTAACCCCTGTGATTACAGGGCTGTTTATTTTTTCTCACATTCGAGCACTAATAGTTTACAGTTTCGCTTCGAGTTAAGCTAAGGTAGCTAGGAAATTAATTGCCCAAGGCAGGCGCTTAGGAGTCTCGAGCGAGTACTCTGGTCAAGCAATAGCTCGTTAATCCACATTGATCCAAGTAAATCCAAAGCTCCGAAGACGTGTTTTAAACTCGCATTCGGTGCGTTGTTTTCCCCTACATTTTAATGCCCGGTTTTTTATTTGCTGATTAACTGTAGTTAGGCTTAACCTGATGTTAATATAAAAATTGTATTTTTCTGTCTATGGTTTATCACTAAGTTGATAATTTTGTAGTGAATAACTTTTAGGCTTAGTTTTTCATTATCCGTTAAATGCCCGTTTCTACATAGTTTAATTTTAATCTCGGTTCAAAACTCGGTCACCAACTTTTCATCTTTTTCTAATTCTAAAAATTTGAACCAAGATTAAAATTGGTAGGAACGGGCATAACTTGTGGTTTTTAGACTTTACCTCACTTGATGATAATGTAAAAATTGTATTTTCTAACTATGAGAGATTAATCACTGAAGATCTTATAGTGGTAACTTTAAAAATTATTCACTACAAAACTATCAGCTTAGTAATTAATCATTAGATAGAAAAGTGCAATTTTTACATTACTATTAGGTTAAGCCTAATCAGGGTCGGATCGAGGAATTATGGCGTCCCTGGCAAAAAACCCAAAAGTCACCTCCCCCCCTTGTGGCTTTCTTGATCGCGTTTGCTCTCTGCACTATCTAGGATCATGACGAGGACGTGGCAAGCAAGTTCCCGTTTTTAATTCTTTTT
>NW_017256533.1:0-218 GCF_001594055.1 Mycetomoellerius zeteki
AATTAGGTTTGTTTATAATTTGTTTATAAACTAGGTTTATAAAAATTAGGTTTGTTTATAATTTGTTTATTAATTATAAATTTGTTTATAATTAATATTTAATAAAAGGAAATCGAACGAAAATGAAATTATGCACTGGTATTTATTAACTAAGCTAGGAAATGATAATAGCAAAGCAATTTATTAGATAACGATCTCCATTTGTTTATATAATGAAA
>NW_017256533.1:286-1093 GCF_001594055.1 Mycetomoellerius zeteki
TTCGCTGTCGAGGAAGTGGGTGTCTAGGTTCGCCGTCGAGGAAGTGGATGTCTATTGAGGAAGTAGGTGTCTAGGTGTTCGCCGTCGAGGAAGTGAATGTCTAGGTGTTCGCTATCGAGGAAGTGGGTGTCTAGATGTTCGTCATCGAGAAAATTGAGGAATTAAGTGTCTAGGTGTTCAGTAATCATCACGAAACCACAGCAGCGGATCGCTTCTGATCAATTTGGTTTCTTATCAAATAAATTAAGAAAAAATTGCTAATGTGAACCAAGATGTCTTTATTGTGATAAATCATAAGTATAATTTAATAAAAACGATTAAACGTTGTCTTCATATAACTAGATGCTATGAAGAGAAATTTACCATATTGCACAGTTTTTGGAAGTATATAAAGTAATAAAACCAACAATATCAGGCATCATCAACATTTATTATAATATTTTGAATAATAACGCCAACGAGATAAAGTTTTTATCACATAATTAAAAAATAGATATTGATGAAATATTAAGAAGCTATTATATATTAGCAATAGTATAGAAGCTGTTAATAACCGACACCAGCAAAAATGAGTCTAATTGTAAGATCTATATCAAAAGATAATCAGTATATCTTATTATTATGTCGAATATATTTTTATGTAAAATGTAAAAAATCACGACTTTAATACGGTTGCAGTAAGTAAACAGGACTTAAATTATCAATTTATAATATTAATATTATATTTATTTATTTATAATATTTATAATATTAATATTAAATTATTTATAATATTAATTATTATATTTATAATATTAATTAATATTA
>NW_017256534.1:0-8054 GCF_001594055.1 Mycetomoellerius zeteki
CGTTTACTTGACGTCAAGCATTTACTGACGTTTAACAAGCGTTTAATTTTGTCATTAGAAATGGCGTAAAAAGCGTTTGCTATGGATTTGAAAGTGTTTGTAAGCGTTCAGTAATTATTAAGGACATTGTATAATGAGCTACAAGTACCCCGTCACCAGTGCTTCGTGACAGCTAATCAGCAACGTCAATAATTACTATTGACGTTTCTGATTGTCTGTTTCGAAATATTGCGATTGGCGACGGAGTGTTTACAATTCATTGTAGAATGTCTTTTAATGTAAGGAAAAATCGAAGATAAAAGTACAAGTATTATATAGATAAAAAGTGATTTATTACATAAAAGTTAATTATTATATAAAAGTGATTTATTATATAAAACCCCAACGAACAACTTCAAAAATAGCAATGTTGAAAGATAGAAAATAACTGAAGCACTATATAATATATACATATATATATTGTATATATGAGCAGAGACTTAAATAAATTTTAAAGATTGATGAATGTGGCTGCCTCTGAATTTCTGAAAACAAAAGAAAATATTGAGAAAAAATTGATAAAATATTCTACAAAATTGTATTCATAATTAATAGTATGTACGTACGTACATACATAATATTTTCTGATGTTACTGCCACTGTTGTTGTTGGTGGCAGAATAAAATTGGTAGAATTATTTAGTATTGGTTCCTGTAATGGTTGTTGCTGGGGTTGTTGATGTAGTGACTGTTGAAATGACTGTTGTTGCGGCAATGATTGCTGAGGTGAGAATGGCTGTTGAATATCGAATTGTTGCAAATGTGATAATTGTTGCTGCGGACGTGGTACTTCTTTCTGCAGATGAGATAGTTGTTGCTGAAGTTGCAGTATTTCAAGCTGCGACTGTCCTCTTTTTATATATTTGCGCTTTAATTCGGTGGGTCCGCTTCGCCTGCGCTTAGTGGTCTTAGTGACGTCTTCACTTCTTTACACTTCTGTTCTGCATATCGTATGCCCTATCCGCGAGATAAGCAGGGAGCGCGTTCACGTAATTCTCCACTTCTGTGGATGAGTATTTTGAATGCAGCTGTCCATTTGCATCCCGAATTTTTTGTTTCATTACCCATTCACGATGCAGAGCTGAAAAAAGAAGATATTACGCTTTCAATACAATCTCAAATTATTGCTTATTATTGATTTTAGAAAATTTAATTTATTTAAAAGTTTTTATTTAAATAATTATAAAAGTTACTCACATTTTGCCACTAGGAGGAAGTTCGAAGGAAATCTCTCATTCTCAGCATGTTTTCTGTTAATTCGCACTCTCATGAGATGTGCTTTCTCACCAAAGACTCCTTTGAGAAGAGCATATGCCCAGTCAGCGTGACTATCTTCCACATGTACTAATGTATTGTACGCTGCTTTGGAACAAAAAATTCCATCTCCAAGGGGTACCTAAAACAGAAAAATACATGAGGTTAATGAGAAAAGTCAGATTAGAATATTAAAAGTAAACCCAAAGTACGCCACTAACGAATACTTTTAACCTCACTCATTCCCGAAGTGGTATTCAACTCACCTTCTCTGTATTTAACAAAGTATCACTAGTGGAGGTGGCTGAACTTGCAGGAGATAATGGTGGCCTCCTCTCTATATTAACATAAATAAATAAGAGTGGTATATATTATTTGTTATTTCTACTCTATATATAAGAGTACACTGTTCATACAATCACTTCATATGCAAAGTCATAGATAAGACTGTTTAAGCCAAATATACATCTAGCGAACGAACACCGAACACAAATTCGTGTTTTTGCGTTTGTGAGCAATTGATTCTTTTTCTTAATTACACCGATTTGTTCACGTTGCATGCTCGTACGAGCGCGTTGGAGTGAGTAGAAGCTATGATAGCAGCATGTTGAAGCATGCAACGCAAACAAACCATAGCATTTGATCAGATTCGATGTTTGTTCAATTAAACTTATGTCAAAGTAACAATAAAAACTTTTGCGTTCCCTGTTCATTCGATGTTCATTCGCTAGATTTATATATCTGTAGGCTTTAGAGCAGAGCTGTCCAAGGTTGGTGTTTTTTGGCTTGAAATCGAAATGTGTCGGTATTCACATCTATTACCGTTCCTATTACTTACTTTATTGCTGTTTTGTCATAGCGTGCGACGCTTGGTCTCAGGGACGACACTAGTTTTAAATCATTAAAAATTTTTAACCTATGTCTTTCTATGTTTAAAAATATTCTTTTATGCGGGGTCTACAATAGAAGTCGTAGAAGTCGTAGGGAAAAAAAATTAAGTCGTAGAAAATTGACCAATCACAGTCAAATATGAGAAGAATAATCAACTGTGATTGGTCAATTTTCTACGACTTAAGACCCTACGACCGCTACGACTTCTATTGTAGACCCCGCATAAGAGAGCGAGCATCGCGCGTTACGACAAAACAGCAATGAAATGAGCAGTAGAAACGGTAATGGGCGTGAATACCGACACATTTTCAATTTCAAGCCAAAAGTACCGACCTTGGATATCTCTGCTTTAGAGTTTCGATTTATGGTGAAATCAAAAAGATTAATTTCGAAAGATGCGCAATAAAAAGCAATAGAGTTTGATTAGTTAAAAATGGTCGAAAATAAAGCTGTAGCAATTAATTTATTTCATATCGCCTCTGACGTCATATAATCGACATGACATCTCGAGAAAGTCGAGTCTTATTGGCCCGGATCTACAATAGGTGTTTTAAACTTGAAGAAATTAACCAATTATAGTTGAAAGAGGATAATCGACGCTTAAAAACTGAAGGTTTAAAAACTTACTGTAGATCCGGTCTTATCAAAGACATAAAGACCATTCTACATTGGTCGTATCGTAGCGTCACAAGCGTCGTAGGCGTCGTGCGCTTAGTCTTGACGAGTTGTCGTGGAAGTTCAACCAAAATCAAATTTCTACGATTTCTACGATTTTACGAAGTCGAGAAGTTACCTCGACTTCTAATTAATAGTCGCGGCAATCGTACTGTCGTAGAATCGTAGAAATTTGATTTTGGTTGAACTTCCACGACAACTCGTCAAGACTAAGCGCACGACGCCTACGACGCTTGCGACGCTACGATACGACCAATGTAGAATGGGCTTGAGACTTAAGTCATAAAACATTGTTTTAAGATATTATAAGTCAGCTTTCTGTTAAGGCCCTTTGCGAAGAAACACAAAAAACCAGCATAATAACACTTTCAACAAAAGTGAAGCATAACTTAATCAAACAATTTATTAAGATAAACACGAACCTATAACAATTGAAAAGTGCGTAAAAAGTAAATAAATTCTTCCATAGTAACATGCAGAGGATTACATTACTCAAGGATTCTCACCTGTACATTGAAGTGAATTTCTCGTATCTCGCATTTAAAATTGTCACAAATAAAAGACAGACTTTTGCAAATTTTCCAGATTGAACATTTTTCTTTTCCAGGTCTGTGACAACCATGTATCATATTTCTCAATTTTTCTGACTTTCTTATTAGTAATAATTTATAAAAATTTATACGTCATTATTCATTATTCTTACATTTCTCTTTCCTTTACGCCTTATTAATAATAATTTATAAAAATTTATACGTAATTATTCAAAATACAAAAACAATAATAGTTATTTATAATAGATTGTAATATTCTAGAGAGCACTTAGGTAATGTAGTATTAAATTAATTCCTATTTTATGTTTTCTGTACAGCAGTACAATTATTTATTGTTAGATAGCAAAAATGTTAAAGATATTTTAAATTTTAAACGTTTTTAAGACATTTGTGCTGTCTAAATATTTACTGATGTACAGACAATATAAATTAGGAAATAATCTTGTATTGCATAATACAAAAGTGATTGAATATTATAATTTATTATTAATTATTGTTACTATATGTTTTGTATATTATAAGTATAAATTATCATACACTCTCATTATTAATTTATATTTGAATAAGTGCACAGGTAATATATTGTGCTTCAGTTGTCAATTCATTAGTTCTCAATGTTTTTGTCTTCGGGCAAATTGTCAAACCAATGTTGTACATACTGTGGATAGGGCTGTGAGAACTTACTTATCGAGTCATCTATATTTGTCACTTTTGTCTCCAACTCTATCAATTTTTGTTTAAAATCGTGTTGCATTTGTCCAACTTTTTCTTCAATTCTTTGCAGACATTCTTGAAAAGTATTCATATAATCCCTGTCTCCAGATGATTTTTTTGTATTCTGTTCTGCTTTCAATACAGATTTTAATTCTTTATTCTCTCGCAGTAAACGTGCAACTATGTTATCATCTGTGACGCTTACTGATGCATCATCATATGCATTACTGTTATTCAGACTCCTAGAAGTCAATAATTTTTCATAGATAGCATCAGTTGCAGCTTTCTTGGTCTTTTTCTTATTTATCTGAAAGAAAAAGGATATATCAATATATAGCTAAATTGGTCGCGTTCAGTAGACTCAACTGTTGCAGAGCGGATCCGTGAGCGCTCGCTGCTATTGGTGTATTCTTCTAGATCATCCAATAGCAGCAAACGCTCATAGATCCACTCCGCAACAGTTGAGTCTGCTGAACGCGACCATTGTCACATGTATTAATGTTTGCCAAAATTACACTTAGGTACATTCGAATCACGATTACTAATGATGGTCTCATTTAATGGAACTGATCGCTGTAACTCAACATTATTATCGCTTGTATTTGGTTCCGATTCATCTTCACCTAATATGACAGGCCAACTGATTCTCTTTGTATTCATAGCATGTTCCAATGCCTCTCGAGATTCTGTAAAACAAAAGTAAAGACTAACGTATAATTGGAACGAATTTTTTAATTCATTGATTGATAGATCGCATTATGTGGAAATGCAGCTTTTACGGAACAAAGTTACATTTACGCACAATGCGATTGATCGATTGATGAATTAAAAAACTTTCCCTTGCTCTTTCGTTAAGAGGAAACAAGATTGAAAAAATCACTTATAAACAATTTCAAGGTTAAAAAAAACAGTTAAATAGATTTATACCATCTTTGCACAACTTATCATCAGTTTTAGGTTATAGTTTCATCTTAGACTTGAGAAAATATTACATACCTGCAAGCAGACCAATTAGAGCATACCATTTGTGCTCTTTTCCGTCGTTGCTACCATGTGCAGTGTGAACGGTGTAATATTTTGTTTTATCAAAATCTGTTAGAGACTTCGGATTGAATGCTTCTCGTTCACCTTTTCCGAGTTTCACTCTGATTTTATGCACTGGCAGTATATCTGTCGTACCACCACTTTTGTATTTCAGTAATGCATACCACCCAGAATTGTTCACTTCATTCATGGCGAAGATTAAAATGAAGAATAATTAAGATATTTTTAAAATTCAAACATAATATCACTGCGTATCAGCTACTACACGGACTTTAATTTCAACTGTCGCGCTACTCTCCAAGATGGTTATCAACTAGTAATGCATGATATAAAGACAAGGGTATGCTCGTGCGCATGGCCACGTCCATTGTCCAATCAAAATATGTAGCAAGCATACGTCATCATTAAGCGCGAAATTCGAACGTATGCATTTAAGCATGCCTTTCAATCCGAAAAATTTTCCGACTCCTTTCAATCCGACTCATTTTTTGTCTTATCATAATAATTCCGCATCCTTTAACCGCACAACGTATTTTTAATGTGAAATCACTCAACTTTGCACTATAGAATTTATTCGGCAAGTGCTGCACATGTGCTGGCGACATGGCCACCATATTACATCGTCACGAACCACTCCGGATATAGGCGAAGGCCGAATGTGAAGGATCGATTCCGAATAATCGATTTTCTCGATTCTTTTCCCAGCAACCAATTATTTTAAAAAAAAAGACTTTCAAATTCTTACTAATACGGCAAGTTAGTATGAACGAAAGCATTGAAATCCTATGGTTGAACTTTACCGGCACCGGCATAAGTTAAGCCTGCGGCACACGATGCTTGTTTTCCTGCTGGATTCCTAGCTGGATTAAGCCCATGGCACATACAAAAACGTAAGGCCGTAAGCATAATCAGTAAGCGAATTGGCCAATCACGATAGAGACCGTAAGGCCAGCAGCGAATCCAATCTTACGATTTCTTTACTGCTTACGTATTACGGCCTTACGTTTTTGTATGTGCCATGGGCTTTAGAATCTTGCCATCGTATTGACTGCGGTACTGACAGTGTCAGCATAGTAGCCAATACAATGACAAGATTCCAATCCAGCTAGGAATCCAGCAGGAAAACAAGCATCGTGTGCCGCAGGCTTTAACGGTTACGGCCATTATAAATCAGGCTTTAAGCCCGTATCAGACTACCGACTCTGCAAGCCGACCCGACTGCCAACTCTGACTGCCGACCAATAACAGACCAATCACATATTAAATCAGTCTTATTGTGATTGGTCCATTGCGCTAGAGCAGTAGCAACACTATGTCTTTGAGTAGCAAAAACTAGGTGCTGTGATTGGCAGAGTACAATAGCTTCGTGCGCCCTTCCTTTCGAAATTAACAATTTGTAAAAATTGAGAATCGTCGATACGATTCTCTGAAAAATTGGATCGATTCCGAAAGAATCGAGAAATAAAAAATCGAATTAAAATCGATTTTTCAAGAGCAAAAAGAATCGATTCTCGATGCATCGATTTAAGAATCGGCATCACTACTCTAATGTAGAGCGCGCTTTCAATGTCGTTCAGCAGAACGTTAATTTCGCAATTTTTGGAGGTTTTATTCGCACTAATTACATTATATTCCGTAAATCAGAAATCCATATAGGGGGACAAGAAGATTGCATTATACTTTTAGATCTCGAGAAATAGTCTTAACGTATCAAACAATCATAAAACGGTTGCAAAACTGTTGCTTTATATTTGCGTTCAACGTATCGCTTTAACGCAGACGATGTAATATTTATCTTCACTGCTTTATTAAATTAAACTTAACTTAAATTAAATTTGAAACCATAATCTATAAAATGGGACGTTACAAACGTTTTTTGTATACTGAAGAAGATATTCCTCGATCAACCGCTTGCCGTCGACGACAACGAGCTGTTTACCAAAGAATTTCATTGAAATATCGGAACCCTCACACTAATCAGGTATTATTTGTTATTTATAACCGCATCATTGTATCGAAATTTTTCTATTAAACATATAGTATTAGAATTTTTTATGTACATGATGTACAAGAAAAATTGACTCCTTCAATTTTGCTTTCTATTTGATAAACACATACATACATCTGAATCTATTTAATAATTAGTTTTTCCTGATCTCTAAAGCAAAATTTTCAGATTACAGACGTGAAAAATGTGAGTGGTAGGGGATGGAGGAGACGACCTAGAATCGAGGACGAACTGTGACAGAAAATGAATTTATTCTCAAGAGAGACTTCTCTTGCTGCCATAGCTTTTAGATCATTCTCACCATATACCCTTTCACCATTCATAGTTTTCGTGTTCTATAATATAGTCTGCAATTTGGAAGCTTCGCTCTAAAGAAGTATGATAGAAGAATGTTCCACTATGCGTATTGCTCCAAAGTGATATATATGATTTGGTTGTTGGTGTATACATATGATATCGGAAAAGCGAAGTAAAATAACTTCAAGCGATTAATTCATTATGTGAAAATTCTGATGTATAAAATATTTTATTTTACAGTGAAAATGTTATTTTGTTTCAGAGTACAATACCACTTGCAACATCAATAACACAGAATAATGTTGAAATGATAGAAGCAGTAACACAAGACAATTTTATGTCTGCCAATAGAATTACTGATAACTTATGTGTACCACATTCCTCGCAGGTATTAAGTAATTTTGTGGAATTATTCTAATTATTATATATACATTTTAATAGAATAAGAATACCCATTTTCTTAACTACTATGTTGTTTTTATCCTGTATTTTATTTTTATTTTTAGAGTAACTATAATGAAATATATGAAGTCACCACTAATATGACAGAATCAACTAAATCTGATATTCCATCTAACAGTA
>NW_017256535.1:0-497 GCF_001594055.1 Mycetomoellerius zeteki
CTACCACTATTACTTTCAAAATTTCTATATAGTTTTCTCAAAGTTATATTGACGACGGAAAAAAAACACGTTTTCTCGTTAGTCATGATACATACCATTTTATTCCAATTCACTACAAGAAATAACACGACGACAAAAACAATACAGTATTTCGCATGACTTGTGTCAACTGACACAATAAATGAAGTGCTAGAGTGCGCTGAGATTAAAATTGATCATACTTCTGATAATGCATATGTCTATTCAAATGGAATAATACCAACCAAACTGTAAAATATTAAAATCATAATGTAATAAATAATATATTATATACTACTTATAACATAGTTCTAGTTCTAGTTGTAAAATCTCGAATTTAAATCTCGAATTTTGTCATAATTTAATCAGAAATTCTTTCTATTGTTGTGACAAGATCCGAAATTTTGATTCAAATAAAGTGCATTTAATTATAATATGTACGTGTGCACGTATCAAACCATAATCAAACCATAATCAAA
>NW_017256536.1:0-671 GCF_001594055.1 Mycetomoellerius zeteki
TTAATAGATGAACCGATTTCGACGAAAAAGAAAAGAGAAAATTCGTTTCATCGATTTTCAATTTTACTCCTACAAATCCAATAAAAAATTTTTTTCAGATATAATATTTTGCGAAATTCTCATTCTTGCATCGCTGCTAACTTGTGGTAAAAATCTCGACCAGATTAAGAGGGAGCAGCATACACATACTTATCTTGCTAGGCCCTTTCTTTCTGTGTCGCATAACCGATCAATATGATTTCTTTAAAGGAACTGAAAATATGCTTACGTAAACTTGCTCTAATAGACGACACGTTAGAAGCTCTCGGAACGCCAAAGGAATACCAAAGACTACATAACTGGATAGTTAGAATAATAATCGGATGGATTGTATACGTTTTTGTTGACTTAGTATATTATACTATTCTAATGTTCATTCGTCAAAATTTATTAAATTTTACATTTAGTGACTGGTTTCTAATAATGGGTTTAAAGTTTCTGTATTATTATCCGATATTTATCATTATCTTAAGCCTTATAATTTCTGCAACTATCCTTGGGTTAGTACATGTGTATACATTTACTTTGTAAGTTATTTTTATTGACATTGTGCGTCAAAATGTTTACTGTGTGAAACACTTAAAGACCTTTTTGGTAATATATAAAAAGAGAAAACCACCTCCATCAGTGAC
>NW_017256537.1:0-785 GCF_001594055.1 Mycetomoellerius zeteki
TCTTCTCTTTTCATTTTGTCGGAGGTCCTTTACCATTCTTTTTTCCAATCACCACTTGTAAAGGTACAGTGCGAACCAATCAACATGTTTTATAATCCAGTTAAATGCAACTTTTAAAGGCCCCGCAGGAGGTCCCGGGAAAATTCCAACTGGTTCTTGTTCTGGATGAACAGACGTACAATTTGAGGGGAGTAACGACCCATTTGAACGCTTAGAACCTTGCTAAAATTGATCTTGAACTCGAAATTTGGTGCTTTTTAATCGGGCTATATTTCTTAAAGTGTATATCGTACAATTAAATGAATTATTGCATTATATTCAGCAATCAAAAAAACATACAGTAGGGTAGAGCGGGGCTAGTTGTGACACTTTTTCTTTAAATTATTATAAATCTTCACACAATTATGATATATTAATGATAAATGCTTTAAAATGTTAATGTTGCATGTTCATCTGGCTCAATAATTAAATACTTATAAATCCTTAATATATTTCGTAAAAAGAAAAAAATTACGTTAATTACAAGAATGCAAAGTGAACTAATGTGCCCCATCTATGGGGCATGTTGAGCATCCTCGAAGGATAAGTTGAGCCAACCGTTGAAGGTAACCGTTTAATGAGGTTATATATTATTAAAAACATGAAAGGATTGTGTGTATTTATATTAATCAAATTTTTATTATTTGCATCTTAAATATAATAATTTGTAATATTCTTTCTTTTTAAATGCTTTAATTAATAAAATTAGAGAGAGAGAGAAAAACTAAAATCTTTATTCTTTATAA
>NW_017256538.1:0-1229 GCF_001594055.1 Mycetomoellerius zeteki
ACAATACTTATTTTATTTGTTAAATAATGTTAATATTCGTCAATTAAGTCGTGGTATTTGTCATAAATTGAATGTAACTATTATAAATTGCGAGATCGTTATACGGCTAAAGAATATTTAGAAGCATTGCATAAAGAGTTATTAGAATCGGATTTGAATACAATTTTTTCAACTCTAAGAAATACGGAACAATACTGGCGTAGACCAAGAAGTGATTTAGAGTGTATGATACAACATTACGGACCCGCGACATTTTTTATAACATTGAGTCCTAGTGAATGGTTAGATGATTTAGGAGAATATATTCGTCAAGTAAATGGATGGTCTAATGATTCCTTTTTATCTACTAGTGCTCTTATTGCTAGAGATCCTGTATCGACATCAAGATTTCTCGATAATAAGTTTCAAGCAATGCTTGATTTTATTTGTTCTAAAGATCATTCGATTGGAGAAGTAATACATTATTTCTGGCGACGAGAATATCAAGGTAAAGGTGTACAACATCTTCATCTATTAGTTTGGATTAAAAATGCGCCAATTCTTGGTAAATCTCCTGCGGAAAAAGTTTCTAAATTTATTTTACAACATATAACGTGTGAATTACCGAATGAAAAATCTTCACCAACGTTATATAGACGAGTTAATACGCATCAACGACATATACATAACAATTATTGTCTTCGTTCTAAAAAAAAAAGGGCGTAAAGTTTATCGTGTATGTCGTTTTGATTTTCTTCGTCCTTTTACCGATGAGTTGATTTTGAGAGACGTTGTAAGTTTGATAGCAGGTAGAAAACAATTAAAACATAAAAGTAGACTTTATGACCTTCCGCGAACAGATGATGAACAGAATATAAATGATTACAATCGCATCATTCTTACTGTTTGGGAAGGAAATATGGATGTACAATTTATTGGTGATAACACAAGGTTGCTTACGTATTATGTTACTAAATATGTAAATAAAGCAGCAAAATGTGAATTATCCGATTCTGTTCTTAATAACACAAATAATAAAAACAAATCAGTGGCGAGCTATCTTTGGAATATTGCTTTGCGACTCACTAATAATAGAGAATGTGGAGCTCTTGAAGCAGCTGATACATTATTAGGTATTCCTCTGCATGGAACTGATAGAAACACAACTATTAAGTGGTTAGATGTTAGTCCGATAAGATATAGAAAAGTCAAAAGCTATTATACAAAGAAATTGAAGTTCTTGATGGAGA
>NW_017256539.1:0-449 GCF_001594055.1 Mycetomoellerius zeteki
TTAACCGTCTAACAGGTTACCTTGTCTTTTACTATTTTTTGTACTGCGACCAGAGTTGGGCACATATCAAACTCAACGTATTGTATGTGGTTTCATATATGAATGAAACTATGTATAATACATCGTAGGTTTCAGCTATATAGTAAAATGGCGCTTCACCGTTCGCACTTTGCAGTGTTCGCGTTGCTTGAAATCCTCAAATTTTTTAATTTAAAATAAGATAGATATATGTTTGGGCGTTGAAAAGAGTGAAAGCGTAGTTGCTGAGTGGAAAAGTACAAGCAATGCGAGCAGATCCAAAAATGACTGTGTTCCAAATTTACTGTCAACATTGAAAATCACTATAAGCCTAGCATAGAGCTGCTGGACCAATAAGAAGGTATGTAAATCAAAATGACAACTTTAAGAGAAGATGAATACTAATTGGTCTAGTATCCAGTCCAATTATA
>NW_017256540.1:0-725 GCF_001594055.1 Mycetomoellerius zeteki
AAAATCTATTGCATTTTATTAAAGTAAACTATTTACACGAAAAATAACACTCGCAAAAAGAGAACGGGAGCGAGCGATGGCGTGGAAACCGAGTCGTCGCGCGGGGAACGACGAGGACGGCGGTGCGAAAGAGAGAACGAATGATCGCGCGCGAAAGAGAGGCGCGGAAACCGAGTCGCCGCGCGGGGAACGACGAGGACGGTGCGAAAGAGAGCACGAGCGATCGCGCGCGAAAGAGAGGCGCGGAAACCGAGTCGACGAGCGTATTAACATACACGTTTTTTATTTGCAATATACGTTTAGAGCGATACATATTACTAATACATCGTTTTTTTTAGTGAACGTATTAAAATGTCGAATTAGGCGGTTCGCGCGGGAACACTCGAAAATGATGCCGAATCAGGCGGTTTCGCAAGAAAAAAGAGCGATCGCAGACCGAGCGCGAGCGAGAGAGAGAACGGGAGCGAGCGATCGCGCGGGAACCGAGTCGACGCGCGGGAAAGTCGCGGAGCATTCCTCCTCAGTCGCGCGCCTGCCCTCGATCGCGTCGGACCGCCGCTGCCCGCTCACTTTGCTCAACGCTACGGAACGACCGACGGGGATCGGGGGTCCGAGGGGACCGCACGCGCACACACACACCAACGTCCCGGCACGTTGGTGAGCGCACGCACACCAATGTCTCGCGGGAGTCGGGGCTCGGGAGGAAAACTGGACGGAGGTGGGGT
>NW_017256541.1:0-819 GCF_001594055.1 Mycetomoellerius zeteki
GACAGAAATAGAAACGTCGGTATTACTAGTACAATCAAGAATTACGTATCACTGATTGCTGATAAAAGTAAAACGTTGGAAATCGCAGGATGGGTCAGTTCGTTTAATTGGAACAATATATATTGAACATCCCGACACCTGAAGATTTCAACTTCTGCGTACCGCTTAATACGCTCCTCGGATTTTGCGAGGATTACAAACGTATAGTGATAAACGCCCGACATGAACTTATTCTGATACGTGCGCGTAACAATAGCAATTGCGTTGTGGCGCACGATTCGGACGAACCTAAGATTACATTATTGAAGATACAATGGAAAATGCCGCACGTAATGTTGAACGACGTTAATAAATTATCGCTTTTGCGGATGTTGGAATGCGATATCTCAGCGTGGGTTTCCGATCATGGGACTTACACGAATTCCCTCTGCTTCAAAGCACGACCAAACATTTATGGGCTGTAAAAACGACATCGCAATTAGAGAAACTGCGATATATAATTTTTGCGCTTCAAACCGGAAGAAGAAACGTGTTCTCGCAAGATGCTTCGATGTTCGATATGTGTAAACTGACTAATGTGAAACTCTTTCTGAATTCTGAATTTTATCCTTACGACGATATGAATTTAGATATCGAACGTAATAAAATCGCTATACTCTACGATATGTATAATATATCAAATTTCAAAAGACATACTATGGTCGTGACAACCAAGAGGCTTTGTTATCTCTCACACAATTTCTTGAAAACGGTCCATTCGTAGTGATTGATTGTTCTCGTCAAAACGAAGCGATAAAGAGCGCTACAGTGGATATTCGT
>NW_017256542.1:0-1806 GCF_001594055.1 Mycetomoellerius zeteki
AGGTCGAAACGTCTGTTTAATATTTAAATCATAATTCATGTATCATTAATTAGTCCTTATTATTAATTTATGTTTATTTGATATGAGAAAATAAAACAATTATAATCATTTATAATTATCATTCATTGAATATAGTTGTAATATTTTTCAAGATTTATTAACCCTAGTTTTAGTTCTTCTTTGATCCAAGAGATGTCTTCAGCTTGCGCAAAGCAGACTATATGTAGAAACCGTTTCTATCGATAGAACTGTATAAGAAAAAAAGAAAAAATAATTTATTTTTTAATTTTTTAAATAAATAATAATAAATAATCATTACCATCTACCATTGTTCTATAAAATTTTTTATTGCATTTTTGTTAAATTTATAATTATTAAGTATTACTATTTACTACCGAATTTAAAATTTCAAAAGACATAAAGAGTTTCTCTTTTGTAGTAAAACAACAAAATAATACATAAAATGATCCTATAAAAAATAATATCTACACATTTCTCTGAAAATTTTGTTTTTGATAAATAATAACAGATGACTGACTTTTTATCAACTATTGTACACTTACATATTATTTAGATGTAATTAATCAAAATCAAAAACAGATACGCATTTTTATAATGCGATAATGTACGTAAATATATATTCATTCATTTATATTGTTGCACTATTACATACGTACATGTATATATTATATTATAAAATCACTTCACAAAGAAATTACTTGGAAATTTTATTAGTTTCATTGATAAGGAATAAATCAATTATCAAGCAATTAACTTCACTTGCTTTGCATTAATTAAGCATTTGCGTAAAAATGCCTATTTATAACATCTGGAACGGCATGAAATAATTGCGACACTAAAAAAATGTCATTAAATTTAGAGACGAAAACCGAATCAAGCAGAGAGAAGATACGGATACGCTTTTCAGTCATCGTTGAATGTTACGAGACGAGTTAAAAGGCGCGTTGGTAGATAAAAATCTACTACCTATCCGAGGCCGACATTCTCACAGCAATAAACATATTAAGACCCGACGTATGAGGTAAAGTATTGGCCACGAAGACTCGTCCGAAGCCGTGACGGAGTAGACATTAATTTTTCTCCCGATCACCGACATTCATATCGAAGTGGCGAATCTCGAGAGAGGCCCCGGACACCCCGCTGCGCATTTGTGAGCACCGACCATTGAACGGCGCGCTACTGTACGCGCTAAAGACACTTCAGGGACTTATTGTGAGCGCGAAACACACACCCCTTACTGCAAAACGTTCGATTGTAACGAAATTCAGCGCACATTCACCACTGCTCTAATAAGAAGCCATCCGGAAGGTAAGCGTGACCAAAATTAGCCATTTCCGAGTTGCAAGGTCCATAGTTTCTTTCAGAAAAATTTTTTAAAAATGATATTTCTAAAACAATTATTTTTATAAAAATTTAAGAATCGTTCAAATATATATAATACAGGGTGTTTCCAAATTAAATGGCAAAACTTCGGGAGCGTGTAGAGGAGTAAAAAACTAAGAAAAAAAGTCCTATAGACATATGCTCCTTTTTGCTTTGTTTCGCAGGAAATCACGAAAAAAGAAAAAAATATATTTAATTTATTATTTTAATTATTTTATTTATAAACTTTTTAATGAAGATTTTGTTCGAAATGTGCACCTCTTGCAGCAATACAAGCATTGCATCTGTCAAACACGGCTCTTGTAGCAGCCAGGCACTGTTCTTGCGATATTCTGTTCGCTGCAGCTACGATACGATTTCTCAAATGTTGCTCTGATTGAATAGGCGAAGAATAAACTTCTT
>NW_017256542.1:2354-15178 GCF_001594055.1 Mycetomoellerius zeteki
TCTTGAAAATGTTCCAGTCTCTCGCAATCTATTAAATGTCAACATAAACACTCTTCGGTTTGGCACTCTTCTGTTTGGAAATCGTCGTGCATATTCTCGCACCGCCTTTAAAGCATTACCGTTGCAGAAACCGTATACAAAAACCATATCAGCATATTCACTATTAGAATACGTACGCGGCATATTGCAAAAGACAAAATTCATCTACTGTTAAAGGCTTTCAAAGAGCGACTGACAAATTCATAACAGAAAGTGGAAAATGTAATCAAATATGTCGGTGCTAGATATGGCAAGAAATGTAAACATTTTTTTTCGATTTCTCTGAAACGGAGCAAAAACGAGCATATGTCTATAGGACTTTTTTTCTTAGTTTTTTACTCCTCTACACGCTCCCGAAGTTTTGCCATTTAATTTGGAAACACCCTGTATATATGATGTATGGTAAAATGTATTCCAAAATTACGGTCAATTCATGTGAAACGCTGTGACGAAAATGGAAATAATGAGTATCGAGGGTTCTATCCTATAACACAAATTTCCCTAATCCATGACATGCGCTGGGTTTCAAACACCTTCGCAAATGGAGGACAATGAATACTAACGAGCAACTGTGACATCTGACGTGTGCCAAAATATTTCGGAGAAAAAATATAAGATCTGTGACACAAGAATGATTGGCTGAGATTAGGAACATTTTTGATAATCTTATAAAATAAATAGAACAAAGAATATCTGTGAATTTGCACTAACAAGCGTCACTCATATACGCGAACAAAAGTAAAACATCATCTTAAAGTTCCGGCCTCTTAGATGCTCATAACGGGATTATTCATGAAAAAATAACACAGGGCGGCAAGCACGCTCGCACTCGGTTTCGCATTAAAGACACTCCAAGACTGCGCTGCTACAAAGGGGGATAGTGTTACATTGTGCAACGAGCACAGTGGAGAAACAGCCCTAAGAATGCCCTCGTCAGCCCTCAAATAGCCCGTATATAAACCAACACGCGTCGCCGGCACGTCCTTAAAATGTCAGTTGGATGCGCGATGAAGAAGGAAGAATCGCATATTCACGAAATCTCACGCGAATGCGCTCGGTGTACCTCGACAGGATGATAATCCCTTCTGCGTGAATGTTCACGCGCGAATACGAAGGAAACTGAACGCCTGCTTGCAAGAACGATGGACAAAAATATTTTATCATGTTATGATGGGAGCAATAAAAGCACCCGTACGCAGAGTACCTGTCAAATTCTGTAACTTCCGGTTTATCGATTTACAAGAATAGAAATGAAGTCGTTGAGGGACAGTTTACTACGAAATTCTATGAGTGTCAATACCACGATAATCTTCTTGGCTCCAAACATTCCCCTCGATTTGAATTCGCATCGAAACTAAATACCCGCGATCGATCGAACGTGGAAAATACCTGTCGCATGTCAACTAGCTTGCTACTGGAGGTCAGGGATTTTCGTAACCCGATACGCCGGGCATTCTGCGATCAAGTAAGACCTAAATGCCACAAAAATATACACTGCGAATTGACGATGTTCGAAGCTCGATTCTATTCAAGAAATCGTAACAGTCGAGGTTTTTCCAATTGGTGACACCGAGAGATCGGATCTCTTGTCGTTCCTTTATTCATGTCTTGGTACATTCAAGGCGATTTTCGAAGATAGCATCAAATTTGTCCAAACAGTGGGGAACGCGGCAGTAAAGCAGCGGGGATTGCCTAACGTACCGACTTAGAGAAAGTCAGAAGGGTGACTGCTAGTCAAAGTTACTACCTTTCGGCATTTAACATATTTACATTAATTAAGTATGTGAAGCAAAAGAAGCAATAAACTATTTCAATAAACTATTTCTTATTGAAATTTTATCAAACATGCCGTAAATTTGAAGCAACAGCTTAACTTTCAAAATAGAGGAAATTTCCTAGTTTCGCTGACACAGGCGTGAACGATTGATCGTTCGAGTGCACTTATCGAAACTACTTGAACACGCCGCGGTTTTCGAGGGATCGAACAACGTTATTGTAGCGACCGCCGTGTTCACACACTATAAGAAGGGTTTGACGTACAGTACTTGACTTAAACGTGAGCTTGGGAAAGTCTAAAACACTAAAACGACTGTCGTCACGTGATAGCATTTAAACGATCCATCAAGTATTTGATTGAAATAACCGGACGAGAGATGATAAAGTTTTTCTAAAAATGGACATCATTTCAAACCCAATTTAATTGCATAAAGATATCAAGATACAATTTGTTTCCATGCACAAATAATGTGTCTCGAAATTATGCTTTTTCAAATGCAAGATACTGCAAATCAATTAAAATCTTTTGGAAAGATGCGCCAATTTTCAAGCGACGGAATGATGAAAAAAATGGTTTCGTGCGAAGGTATTACATACCAATTTAATACGTCTTCAGCGCATAATTACCTAACGAGTACTTTGGTTTCCCTTAAATTCAACATTCCTTTAATAACAGGCCGCTTGGAACTAAATAAGATCTTTGCCTCTACTCGACGCGACGCCTTACACGTCAAATATTTTCACGATTATGTCGAGAAGAAAAGGAACCGAACGTGGCGTTTCAAGGATACTGACACAACGGATGGAGAAAATGATGAACAGGAAAAAGGTGGGAAAGAACGAGATAAATATAGAAAAGACAGATGAAAATCAGATAGAGGAAAATACAGATAGAGATAAATCAATGAAAAAATATGAAGGAGATGAAGGATCTGTGATTGAAAAGAAAAAACGGGTTGGAGATGTAATCCTGACTTGGAAGAATGTATCACGAAGAGTTCGATGACTTATCGACGATGCGCCTGAGAGCAAATGAGACGAGAGAAATTGTTGCAATCTTCTCAAAAGTGCTAAGTGTAGGTCAGTTATACCAGGGAAACTGGTTCGATCATAACGAGTCAGTCGCCAAAGCAAAAAAATGCAAATATCACATTACTTTGAAGGTTGCTTATCTCATATTATCAGCTGCGCGTTAATTTTGTATTAAAAAAATTTTGCAATTAACACTACCAGCGACTACACTGTTAAATTCATAACGTCCAATAATACCTAATTTGAGTTACTTTTAATTTGTTGATCACTTTAAAACTTATCACAGAAATGGATTAATTTCTATTTTGACATACACGAGACGGTTAAAAATAAAGAATATCATTTAACTCAACGTTAAATAATATTTTTTAATCTTCTATAATAATGGAAGTCCTTCCATGATTTCCGGTTATTCCAGCTCGAATAACACAGTCTCTGTGATTTTTATGGTAACTCATTTTCCCGGTGCGATGGTAAATTGCATACATAATTATGCACGAAGGAGAGACGATTACACAGCGATCCAACGTGTATAGATATAGATTGAAATAGGCGTGAAAGCGCGCGATCGTGTATCGTGCATAAGCTAATAAACGTTCGGCGTGTGCCACATGATGAGGTGGCTTGCAGCTGCCGGCTTTTTTCCGCGACAGAATTTTTCGCGATCACGAAGTGAGCAGATGCGTTCTCGAAGAATGAATGATGTCCGATTCGCTCGCACATCTCCTTAGCTTTGCGTGTCTCGCGTAATTATATCTGTATACTTCTTTTTATCCGTCGCAACCTGCAACGCGCTTCGGTCGTTGCTTAACCTTTCAACCCGTGACTCTTGATGGTATTTCTTCGTCTCATTATGATATCCGCGAGCAGGCAAGATTATTCATCTTGAAAATTACCAAGCGATACGCAATGCATTTAATGCCGAAAATGCTATTTTTTTCTTTCAATTTTCGGCGTATAATTTGTAAATATTGAGACTACAACAAAAATACAGTAAAATAAACTCCACCATTGGTAGAGATCATATCTCGAACAAAACGTCCGAGAATTCCTGATAATTAAGAGCAACGCGAATGCCATTGGGTCGCGATTACTTGATCTTTAAGGGCGGTCTTTATCGTGGCTTAAGAGGGGATTAACGGTGAGGGATAAAGAGCCATCCGCGTGCTCGACCCCAAGGATCATTGGTACTTCGATAAGAAACGTACGTTCGCCGATAAGCCGGCAGACCTTTCGAATTCTCGATCGTCCTTAACGGCATTACGATAATGAGACGACGATCCTTTGTCATACTTTGCAAATCCAAGTGTGTAATTAAGCCTTCATATATGTGTGTGATTTAGTTTTTCATGTAAAAACAACACACTATGCTGCATACATAAATGAATTTTATTTAAACGTGATAAATTATAGTGTGTTATTTTTAAACAGAAAAAATTAAATTACGTACATACTCGTATATGAAGGCACTCACTTACACCCTTGAATTTGTATTGTATGTGATTCAGCTTCTTCTTCAAATTAAAAAATATCAATCTTAGTTAACATTAATATGAAGAATGTAATGGTGTATTTTTCTAACAATAAGTCTATAATAATACTTTCATATTTATAAATTACTAGTACAAACTTCAAAAGCAATTAAAATAAACGGCGGAATCCAAGTGTGTAAAAAAGTAACTTCAATATATGTAGATATATGTGATTGGTTTTACGTGTAAAAATAACACACTCTATGCATACAAATACAGATTTACACATTTAAACGTGAAGTATAGTGTCATTTTTACACGAAAAACTAACACACATATATTGAAGTTACATTTTACACACTTAGATTTGCAGTGTAGAAAAGCGAGGGTGAACTGGACGAGCTGTCGAATCACGGAGGCTCGATCGCCGAGGTTTGTTGGCTTTTCGAGAATGCGCCCTTGTTGAAATCGCATTGTTCGTAAACATATGTTCTCTTCCGTGGGCGTACGCGAAGGAGTAAACGAGAGGAGATAAACGAGAAGGATGAAGGAAAACGGACGGTGGACGAGCAGCGGCGGTCTGGCAACCAGTCTGGCATCACCTGGACGAGAAGCACGCGCCTTTTGCTCCGGCAGGAAGGTTTGGGGGGAGGAGGTTGAATGTCTCTCCCTATGAATATCGATGCAACGTACGTATTGTGGTCGCGAGGCCGCCCCGTCGAACGGCGCGTCGCCATAATGCGCTCGTATAACATCGCGACTTCACGTAACGACATTAAGCTTTCGCCACAATGGATGCGTGACCTGCCGCACTCACGATCGTGAAAAGCGACTCGTCTGGAACCCTTCGGTTCGCAATGAAAATCCTTTTAAACGCGCAAGCCCACGCTGCTGGGAATCGCCGTACAAAAGGATGTTTTTCGCAGTCCCGAAATTGCATTGCGATTGATGCGTCACCTCCACATCATCCTCGTGACACTTTTAGGATTCGCAATCGAAAAAAATTACTTTTGTCCTTGACAAATTACTGATTTATCTATCATCGTTCTCAAATAAGGAGGATATTAAAAAATCACTTTGTCTTCCTACAACAGAAATATTTTCAATATTTTAATATTACTTAATTTAGTGCTTAAATAATTCGGTGTGAATTTATATACATATTGTATCCAATTCTGCACTGCGTGCCGAACTTTATTTTTAGTTTTAAAATGCAATCGCCTAACAGAATTGATAAGCAATATAATAATATTAAGATACCTAAGTATAAATATTACATATTAAATTGCTTGTCAATTTAATTTATGATATTATTACTTTAGTTCTGTTAGAATTATCAAGACTGAAAAGTAAATTCGGCGCGCAGTTTGCAGAATTGGATATGTAGTACATAAACTCACATCGAATTATTTAAGCACTAAAGATCCAACTTCATCGTTTAGAGCCTTTATTTCTTATTTGTTGTGTATTCATATTACGGTCTTAAAAGATACTTTGTTTAATATTACTTAATTTACCAACGTAAAAGAAAACTGTAAAATTTCTCTCAATGCGGCGTGTTGTAAATTCATGAGGATGAATCTTGCGTGTCACTAACTAAAGAAATCGTCGATAAACAATCAATCGAAGGTCAGTCGACGGACCTTGCTGGCTCTCGCATCTCCGTCATACTCGTGTGTGTGTGTATTCATGTCATCGAGGCGCGTGAACGATCACATTTCGGTCTCACCTTTTATTTTTTCTTGTATGCTTCCTCCTCCTGTAATCTTCCAGTACACGCGTGTTCTTTAATAACGACCGTGAATCGAATTCGCAGCACTGAAAAGCAATTACCATCGCTCGTAAGACCAAGGTGGAGAAATTGATTTAAAGTGCACGACAATCTGCGTGTTTAAGACAACTGCAAATGAAAATCGACATAGGTCCTTTTATCGCACCCGTATCGTGTGTATATTGGTGCTTTCCATTTAGTGACACAAGTCGACACAAATATCATTCTATCTTTTTTAACATTCAGAAAGTAACACAAAGATAGAACGATACTTATGTCGACTTGTGTCGATTTGTGACATTAAATGGAAAGCACTCGTTATATAGTTTCCAATTATACTATACAAAAGCCATTTTATTTATAGTACACGGAAAACTATCTAAGAAAAATGATTGCTGTCGTAAAACAGCGTGAGACGACCATTTATGAGCACGAAGAGATCCCGAACGCGTATGTCAAGGGCGCGAATGCTTATATTTGTACCGTACAACATTAAGTCGGCATTTAATTTCGAACAGCTGGTGCTTACTCGTGCATCACTCATAAATTTGATTTCTTTAGGCCGTTCCGCCGCCTTCGACATCGCGCGATTCATCCTTCCGTGTATATCGATGCTTAACGAGACTCAACGATGCAGATAAACGTATTCTTCGCTTATATCGCAAGTGAATGCGTTTTTCATAAATGGATGCGACCAAGAAAAATCCAAAAATACACCATCAACATATATCTTCAGAAATCATTTCATACTAAGAAAAATACTTGGATGAATTAATTGAAATTCTGGTTGAAAATGGATGAATCAGAAATTTTTTTGTTAAATTTATTAGAATTCTAATGGCCAGAATTCTAATTGATATAATCAGAATCTTTTTTCTAGTTTGTTTATTTTAATCAGCCATTTTTCTCGTGCACTAATTTTTTATAATTTTTTAACCGCACATAAATAAATTAATCAAATACATAAAGATCTAATTAACATACAAATTGTTAAAACTCAATTATCTTTACAATTCTTTCGATTAAAAATTATTTGCACAACCAACGACCACTTGATAAAAATAATTCCAAGTAATTTAAATGTCGATCGCACTAACTGAATAATCTCTGACTGTCATTAAATGTCTCTCTCAGCATGTCTTCAAGCAATTCGTAATGTTCGATCATAAATTGATCGACCAATTATCATCAATTACAAAGGTAGACGCATGCACTTGTACGAGAATCGGAGGTTGCATTATCGAGAGAAGAATCTCCTCATTTTGCTCCTTAGGATGCAAGCCGATTAAAACAAATCCGTTTAACGAAAGTCTGTTTGACTTTCTTACAAAATAGCAAAAAATTACAGAAAAATTATGATGAGAGAAGAAATCTTTCAATAGCAATAATTTGTGAGGAAGAGTAAGAATAGAATCTCTACATCTTAGTCGCATCTGAAAGCAGGCACGAGGTGTACAAGATCGACCGGCCGGCGGCCGATCGCACAGTAGCACTTGTTGCAAAAGTCCCAAAATCAGGTCGTTCGTGTAACACCTTGCACGAACTTGCATTCCCTCGAGGCGGCACAGGAGAAAAAGAAGAAAGAAAGAAAGAGGCCTCAAGAGGCTCTGCGAAGTGTGAGAAAGCGGAACGGGGCCCGCGAAGAAGACGAGGCGTACGAGACAAGGGAGAGTCCGCCGAAGAACGGGTCCCCCTCGAACTACGTAAATAAAACGTTTTGTAGCCGGTTTTGGGAGTGCGGTCGTGCCGGCCCACCTACCGAAGAGAAGGACTACCTGCCTCTCTCTCCTCAGGTCCGGGGTTTGAGGTCTTCATTCAGACTAGGTTTCAACTCGAGCCTTGTAGCCGAAGCCATTGACTTCTCGCGACGAGGTGGAGAGGAGCGAAAGGGGGTACCTTCTCGATAAAGAAGGGCGCAGAAAGAAAGAAAGGGAACGGGGGAAGGGGCAGGAGAGAAGAAATTCTTCCGATATGGGGTAAGGGACAATGGACGCGTCATCCGTGTCCAAATCTAACTCTTCGTACAGATATAATCGCCTGGGAATCCGCGATTTCAAGGAAGCAACATAGCTTCTTTCAAGATGACTTCACTCGACGTGCGGGTGGGGATGATGAAATGAAAAAGATATCGAGAGTCGCGCGTCGTACGCGTCGAAAGGATCTCGTGAACAATGATCGTTTGATGTCTCCTCTCCCCCTCTCATGTGCGTGTGGCGGATTCCATATTAGTGATCCATCACGCGAGTAATAAAAGACGCAGTGACTTCTTCACCATGCCTGATCGCGACTCGATCCCACATTAATCTGTCGTGAAACGTGGGATCAGATAAGGCAAGTTCTCTCTATTTCTCTCCCTCCCCTCCTGATCCATTTTTTTTTTAACGCGCAAGTCGGTGCTACGCGGGTATCCGTGAAGTCTCATGATAAGAGACGATGGGGGTAGCATTACTGGATCTATGAAAACGAAACGATAGCGAACGCAACACAGAATTTTTTCTACCGACTTGGTTTTATGATATGACAATAACACAGTTGTCACTACTAAGAAAGATATTTTTCAACCTTTTTTTGTAATCCGGCTGCTCGAAAAAAAAGCTTCTTACAATTTCTCGTTATAAACATTTCAATAAATATAAATAAATATAAGATGTTTGTATTACATTTTTATAGACAGATTTTATTTATATATAATCGTATAAAAACGATTGATAAGTGATAAATTGGGTGATAGCGAGCCGTATAAAGATACAGAAGTTAATTGCTGTAATTACATTTTGCTCATGGTCAGCGCGGCAACCTTAACGGTTGAGTGCATTACCTCTTTGCTACCTCTTTCCAATCTTTCCCTTCTCTTTCTCTCTCTCTTTTTTTTTTTCAAAGTTTTGCAGCTGCGACATTTTTCTAACGTTTGTGCACGCGCATGTAAATGCCGCAAGCAGGATAGGTGCATGCAACACAGTCTGCGAGAATTTTTTCGAAATGTAAGGATTCACCTGGCGCCGTTTAGTAATTGCGCTAAAAAACCACAAATACATATGCGCTACTAAAAATCATTTGATATAAAATACATCATTCTCAGCTATAACAAATTATTCAGACTGGAATATTTATGAAATGCGTGAACTATTTTCTCTCTTTCATCCTGTATGTATATAAAAAATATATACATACTTTAGAAGTTAATGACCAAATTAATAGTATGAATACTTTCCTGTCCAGAAATTACTGAAGACGATATTATTCAATCGTAATTCTACGTAATTATTTAATTACAATAATTATAACTCAATCACAACAGAAAGTAAATCCACAAAACACTAAAAAAGCACCGTTCGATTATAATCGTAATATCATGATCACAAAGAAATCATGATTATCAAATCATGATTACTTACATTATTATAAACGCCATATGTATTTAGTCTATATATATATATATTCTTCAAGTGGAAGAAGATAGAGACAGCGGGCAGATGCAAGCTTCATTATTTCTGAAGAACCTGCCACTGTCGAAGAACCAGCTCCGGAACCCTCCAGAGAAGCTATCGCGCGGAGAGCACAGAGATCTTTGTGCCTAAATCTTGCAAACTGCCGGAACGCCCGGACAAATTATCATCTAACGTCACAACAGAGCGTGCCTTTTCTTGCCCCGGCTCTTTCTCGCCTTCATCCTCCGCCTCTCCACCTTCCAAGATGGGCCCAACTAGCGTGTTTGATTTATTGCATTATCTCGACGTTCGATGTCTCCACGGGATGTCTCCGTGCACTCCAACCCTCTAACCCTCCGATCTCCTTTTATTCTCGCTCTCTGCTCCCCCCTCTCTCTCTCTCTCTCTCTCTGCCTGCGTTTTGACTCTGATGAAATTCCACGGTGGTCAACCGTACAAAACGATCCGATGTCGATTATTCCGAGATCCACGAGAATCACGGTCGTGTTCGTCCTTCGTACGGGGCGCGTTGCTCAGTAAAATCGTTCGAGGATACACTTGTAAGAAGACACTCGTAAGAAAGTCTACGACATAGTCTCCAATGAGCTCTCGCGACGTGGGAAACCCAGTCATGCTTCTCCGCGAATTTTATGAGCATCGATAATTAAGCTCGTCGGTTAATAATTATGAAATATCGACAGTAATAAGACAAATTTCTTACGGTTACACCTGCCATTGCGATCTTGAGATGAAAGCACTGCTCGCATTGAGACGACTTTATTAAGATGCGGATGTCACGAACGAACACGTATAGGCGGAGGTTGATTCCAATCTTACCTTCATTGACTTTGTTTTTACCTGCTTTATCTTTTTCTTGCGTTCGGCTCGGTTACCTTGGACACGCATTAAAGTTCGAGTACCTCGTGGAGCCTCACAAGTTTGTGTAAAATTAGCATGAAAAATACACTGTTAATTTCAGTTACTCACTACTTAGTTAGGGCGAATCGAATCAATATGGGGAAAGGATGAAGCGATAATATTCTTGTTCATATAAAGAAGATACATTCTTCTCTCAAGGAGGTGATTATTCAACTGTATTTGAGGACAAAGTTATCACATCACTATCAATTTTCAGTCGCGAGCAGATGCCTTCAGCCGCCCTTGAGATCGACAGCAGCCGCAGATGACACCGACGATTATGCATTATTTATTTCCTAAGGGGTTGTGATCACGCCGTTCGAGAAGAAACGACAGTGTTCGCCTCCCGCAGTTCAACCTGATCAGATAATCGAACATCCCTCCGACACATATACTTCCATAATAAATGTAGCGTGCGTAACACTAACGCGTCACAATGTTGATCGTATAAGTATTATAGGTAAATAATAATGAAATTAAATTGTTAGAATATACAATTTCTCTAGAATTACATATCTTCGCAAATTATGCGAAATTATCGTTTCATTATACGTTCAAAAGGTATAATAAGATGTTACGATCGTTCTAAGAGAATCAATAAAGTAGAAGCTAAGACTGAAGATTTCAGCGTTTTTTGCGGGAGATATGGTTTTTTATGCAGAAAATTGAGGCTGTTTGTATTGACAGGATTGCCTCGAGAAATAAGTATTAAAGCGTCGGCTTCACTTCGCTCGGAGGGGGTCTGCGGCACGCGACTACCACAAACCGGTGTTAGCAGAAACACCGAGAAACTGTGGCTTCTCCGACGGAGACCCGAGGGAGAACCGAGCCGATACGATGGAGATGGCAAACGCGCGCCGACCGGAACGAGAGGCGCAATAGGAAGAAAAAGGCACAAGAAGCGGAGGACCAGAGGAACGAGTCACGGCGGCGTCCTTGGGATCCCTAACCCACATCTAATTCGCAAGCCGGTTTCGCGCGGCGTGAACACGAGTGCAGTTTCAGATCCTGCGTCGTTACGATTACTAGTAATTTATAATAATGAGCAATAAAAATATAAGTATTAATAAGGAGTGGCGGTAGGTATAATTCCCGGCAATAAGAGTAAGAATAAATATAATGCGATAATAAAAAATAATAATGTGCAATAAAGAAATTGTTACGATAAATAAACTGCACGCGCTTAATTCATCCAATAAATCTTCGAAATACATTTTATATTGTGCGCAAGGAAACTGTGCATTGCGTTCACATAGTAATTATTCGCGGGGAACATGATGATAGCAATTAAGACGGTGAGACTCCGCCACCGAATTGCCAATCGATTACTGTCCCTTGGGATTTTTTTAATCAACCTGTTTGGGATCTGTTTGGCGAGATAAACGGCGCGATTCAATGCGTTCTTAACGAGAAATTGGTTCATAGGACAGTGACCTGCGGCCTTGCGTAAAGTATTCTTTCTCAGTAACAAAGGAAAGCCTATAAAGGATCATTTAGAAACGAACGAATAGAGAAAGAACAATTTTGTTAAAATATCTAGAAACTCCTCGAAAAACTATTGTACCAAATTAGAATCCAAGTGATACAAGTTTCCCAAGTAAAACTTAAGTAAAATCAAGTAGTACTATTCTTACTAATTTATATATGATAAAACCTAAATGATAGGTTACGTATTTTTTTACTATTCGAACCTAAGTAATAGTACTTTAATTCTCCTTCAAAAGTATTTTCATCTAGAAATTTAGCTAGATCTAAAAACAATTTTGTTGACTAATCAAAATAATTATGTAGGATGCTCAACCATAATGAACAATGCTATATATAGAATAATTAAAACTTTTTGCAGTATTGCTGCATTGCTTTTTGCTGCTAAAGCAACTAGTTTGGGCTGCATAATTATTTTGATACAGTGGAAAAAGTCTGGATGCATTAATTGGAATTCTGATTAAAAATCAGAATTTTCTGGTTGAATCTATTATAATTCCAGTTGAGATAATCAGAATCTTTTGATTCGTTCATTTTCAACCACAAATTTTTCTCAGTTTCTAACAAAATTTTCAGATCTCTGTCCAGCTAAATTTAAAGGTACTTTAGCAAAATCATTCTTTCTATGAAACCAACGAAAATCAGTGAGAGTAAATGAAAATGGCGCAGATTATACGCTTTGAGAAACGGATATGGATTGTCTGCGCCTCGTGATGCTTCTCTTTTTTTACCGTTTCTCAATCGATCGACCCGGATTACGAGACGCGATGAGAACGGTACCACTCGTCGATTGGGAGACCGCGCATCGAGGACACGATACGAATACGATACCATCACCTAGCTTCAGCCGGCGAGCGCGCTCGTCGCCGTTAGAAACAATTTGCTAGACGGTAGCGCGTCACG
>NW_017256542.1:15194-27113 GCF_001594055.1 Mycetomoellerius zeteki
GGCGCGGCTTTGGCTCGTGCCGGTAATGAGCCCGCATCGGGCGGTCCTCCACCGACGTGTCTCAAATACACAAAACGACGCTTACGCACGCGTGCGCGCGCGCCCGATGAGCGAGCGCGCGAGCGAGCTCACCGGCAGTCACCGGGCGTGCAAACGGCCAGGACAGACAACGCAAATAGACTACCACACTGGGCCTAGCACCTGCTCAGAGTGTCACCGGCACTCTGTCGCCGACGGATAAAAATATCAGAACCGTAAAACAGCGAAGCTGGAAGACAGGCAGGGCGATAAAACGAAAAGGGAGGAAGAGAAAAAGAAAAAGAATGTATAGGCGAGGAACTTTCACGCCGCGAGAAGCTTCCTCTTCGCGACGACGACCACGCGCGTGCTCGCTCTAGGTCGTCAAAAATTTGCCCTTATGACACTCTCGCGGTTCGCCGCGACCGCCTCTCGCTTTATGTCGTGTTGGCGCGATGAATCCTGTAGGGCGCCAGTCTTCTCCTATTCACGAAAGAGATGTTATCGCGCAAGAGATTTCACCCTCTCGCTGCTGCTGGTTGTCGGATCATTTTCCTTAGAAAACCCAGCAGATGTGTGTATGCGAGGATCCGGCTGCGTCTTAAAAAGATACCAGACGAGTTCTACCTCCGGAATACTAAGTTGAACGACAGATGATTAATTGTAATTATAAGAAAAAATTAACAAAATAAACAAAAATCCTATATTAACACATGAGAGAAAAGCATGAGTATATAGAGGGACGAAAGTATGCAAATTGGATTAACGAAGCAACGTTGTCATATACGCAAAATATGCGAGGGAGACCGGGGGTTGGTTGCATGGCCCCTCTACAAAAGACTCGCGGCGTTGTTTTGCGGTTTTTTCATTTTGGCACGCGTACGACATGTCCCTGGTAAACGGATACCCCACAAAGCGCTTTATTGTGCGAAACTGAATACTAACGCTAAATACGCGCTAAAAGGGGCGTTCCTACTTTATCCTCTCACGTGATTCCCTGCGCGTCTTTTCACGAAGACCGGCGGACGGCATCGTGCTTAGTCTTAAATCAAACTCTGCGATTGAAATACCATTACTACTTTAGTTCAATTAGTACAATTACAGATATTTAATTGCATACTTTAGACTTTAAGTATGAAAAAATCTATGTATTTAACCCTTGAACACTTCATTACGGAAATAACACACTGGTGTATGATATATCCAACCTGATTTAATAACTTTCATAAAAATGAACATACTATAAACATTTTCTTCAATTAAAGTGTCAAACATTAAATAACACAACGATACCAAGTAAACGTTTATATCTTTATTTAAAAAAATTATAAGCAATGAAAAAAATATTGAAAAAGCATTAGAAAAAAGTCAAATATGTTACATTGAAAAGAAATTTAAGAATTAAAACATTATTTGATTTCTTTAAACGCTATAATCTCGAGCTCAAGTTCGTACAAGGTGACACAACAAGTAAAATCAATTATTCAAATCTTCTTCGGACCTTGAAAACCGAACAATTGAATCGATCAGAGCTTCGGCAGATGCTGGCGCAAGAAAATCGCGTTGCAAGTACGCAGGAAGGTAACTATTTATTTGTGCTTATAATATACGGACAGGTGCTGACGCTGAGCACTCGTCATTGCATCTGCCGTATCTAGCGTACGAAAAATAGCGGATTTTTATTTTGTGCGATAACTACGTTATAAGTGCAATCAAATGGATTATATACGATAAAGAGGAGATACAGTGCTGAACAAAATTAAATATTGCCACAGCGCGGTTACTGCTCTCTCTCTCTCTTTAGAATAAAGTATTTTTAAATAAAATATAGCAGCAAACTATAAATTAAAAAATTTTTATTTTATATTTTATATTTGATAATACAATTATATAAATTGACATAAATAAATGTAGTCACAAAAGGAAAATATTCTTAACTCTTGTAACTCAATTAAAAATTAACTTAAATGGTATACAAAGAACGCGAACATTGGAACTTTCTTACGTCTCTCTTTGTTTAATAAAAGATAATAGATTTTATTACCAATATATGAATACACATTATTTATTAATTGTACCAATAATTTTATCCAAAGATGAAACGTTCTTGGGAAACATTTTTAATTTTATTTTGTAATTGCATTTATTTCTGTTGATTTGTATAACATATTATTATATGTAAAAAAAAATAAAAAGTAGTACCAACCAGACAGTATAAGTATTTTCGTCCAAAACTGTACATTACTTAATACTGCATTATAACTTCTGGTTTTATTCGTAAAAAAATCCCTCGAGTTTTTTCGATATAAAAAATATAGATGATCATTAAAAATAATGCATAATTTTGACAATACCTCGCTATTCGCTTCAATTCAACATTTAAAATAATCATCTTTGTCATAATAGAACATTTGATTTTTGTTTTACGATTGAAATATCTTTTTTAAAATTGTTAAAAAATTTATATTCTCGAAATGCTCTTAACAGGCAACATATACAGCCATAGAAATTTTATTTGTTGCAAGCATCTAAATATAAAAACATGACTCCTCTATTCGGATATATTATTCAGCGATGACGGGGATATTTTACGCGGAGTGCATCGAAACGTTTCAACGACATCAGGTACTTCTCTCGCATATGGACCATCAAATATGAAAGGGGGGTTTTCTCCCAAAAATAAATGGGGATGATGCTGCAGGAGCATAGCGAATGCATTCCGAGGCATATTGCACTGATGCGGAAGTGTAGACTAGGTGAGTAAACTCGTGTCGAAATGTGTGGGGATGTCGCTCTGTGTCTAATGAAAGAAACAGGGGTTACGTACACAAGTCACGACTAGCACTCGATACGATTATGATTCTAAACGATGCTTTGATGACGCTTCAAATATGCCACGAAAAGTTAATCATCTCGTGACATTATTATTCACTCGAATCGGATCGAGTCATTTGCTTGAACTTCGCGTGTGTTCTGAAATTTTTCTGAATATTGAAATTTTAAAATCTAACTAGCGGATCCAGTAATAAGAGAAGAAAAATGAATCAATTCGATAAAAAATATACCTACACACAACACAAAGTAAAGTAATATTTCTTTTTAGAATGTAAACACAACAATATTGCGAACAATAAACTATAAATAAATCGAAAAATAATAAAGAATATTATAGAAGAATCAAAGAATATTATAATAATATTGTAATAATATAATAAATAAATTATTTTATATTTTCCACGTACCTTTTTTCATAATTATTTCCCGATTTTATTAGCAAAGACCTACTTTGTACAAGCGATATTCTATGAAAAAAGAATGCATTTATTGTGACATTATCGTGATGTAAAAGTCCAAAGATGAATTGGCAAGACAGATATTACTAATGAATACGCGGTACAGGAAACGCACGCGTGGTAAAAGCAAAATACGGAAAGTCCAGGACAGATAATCAGCCCGTATGTTATAATCATCGCGTATTTGTTTCACCATTATCTATTTCGCCTCGTGCATCACCTGCTCGGTTAAAGCAGAAACGCGTGCGCGTTTATAATTATTACTCCTATAGTACGCGATATTTCGCTTGTTACTGGACGATAATTATTCATTGGTTCCTGATGAGGCCGTTGGCCTTTGCGTTGATACTTATAGCAACTTTCGCCAAACGCTTGTAGCAGGCAGTGAAAATTGTGAAATATACAGCACAATTATTAACCCTTTATACACACGACTGGATCATTAGTGTCTTGTGTATTTCTTTTCTTTGAGATACTAGGAATATTTGACTAAATAATAATCTTTATCTTTTCCTTTTTTTTTTAATATAAAATTTTATAAATATTTTCTAAAAATAATTTAAAAATCACTTCAATAAAATAAATGATTTTTGTAAAACTGATGAAAATTAACTCGGAACACAAACAACCTACACTGTTAAAAAAATCCATATTAAATTTCATGTACTCGTACATGTAACGGAAGCAAATTTTAAGCAATTACATTAAGAACATTTAATGTTGTCAATGAAATTGAAGTTACAAGTAACTTAAATTTAATGTTCACATACTTTAAACTTCATGCACTTCAATATACGAATATTTTAATGTAGTAACCAAAATTTCAGTACATGTTATTTAAATTTAATGTAAATATGCATCTAATTACAGTAAAGTGTACGAAATTTTAACTCAACAATCTGAAGCAAGTAAAGCGCAATAATGATAGTGTTGTTACACGCTAAGTCGCATATATACTGATAAAATCATCGTCATCACGATCAAATTATCGTATTTGTACGATTAAGATCATACGATTGGCAACACTATCGAAATTCGCTTGTTAGGTACCACTGGTACCGTACTGGCTGCGTTCGGTTTGGGCGCTCACAAGCTGTAAACTTCATCTTTAACACTATTTATTGCAATATGTACATTTTTTGTACGTTTGCATTAAATATCATCCCAGATAACAAAACGTTCCTTAACATAAGAAAAAAAATAGGTACCTTAGTACAAGTTTCTCTTCAATTGCTATCATGTTGTTGTCACCAGGACAATAATAATTTTGTTTAGAGCAACCTAGAGACATTATGCGGACAACAGTTGTTTGCGCAAACGAGCGGAAACGCTGTAGCAAACTTGTTGCCATAAATGTTGCTACATCTGTTGGAAATTATTTTCTCCACATTTTTGTCAATTGAACGGAAATTGAGCGTCGTCGAGCAGTATGCGGCACTAGAGGAATGCATCGAGTTAAATTTCTCTGAAACGAAATTTTAAGAAACGACATAGAATAGAGTAAAAAACGCAACATTAAAAAAATTTTTTAGCTGCGTTCTAATGAAATAATTTTTTGATGTAAACCCCAAGGGCTGTAATTGTAAGATGAAAGCATAATACTTTTTTTGAAATGTTTATCAAGTAAATGAAATCTCCTGATACTTTAAAATGTTATCATGCTTATTACGCTTATCGAGGACTTCGATTAAATTTCGTTCACACACACATATTCAGAGAGCTCGACAACGCTCGTTCAGTCAAAATGCCGCCAGATTACTGACAATTTATAGGAATAAGATTTTAGATGGAAACTGTTTCCGTCATGTTGCCCTGTGATTTCAAACAACTTATTATATGATTGGTTTATAAGAGGGCAACTATTGCCATCAAGTTGCTCATAAAATCTTTTTTAACAGTGTATGACCACATGCGCATGCGTTTTAAGTATTTCTCGTTTTGTTTTAGGTATTTACTATATTTGCTTTAAAAGTTAATGGCAATAAAAATCGGCAATTTAATAGACAAAATCAAAAGTCATTTTCTTAAATATTGAAGGCAACTTAAGCAAACCAGTTTCAAGCAAATTGACAGCAACCTACAGGCAACTTGCTATCTGGGACTTTAGCATACATTTAATTTCGTGTATACATACGAGTATGTATTATATATTAAATTACTTTTAGTCTCTGTAATGAATATAACGTGTATGTACATTATATTTAATGCACATTTGCATTAAATTTTGCATACAGATTATTAAATTTCATACACATTGATATACTTTCAGGCCCGTATTCAGAACCCGCTTTTATTGATAAGAGCGTGCTTTTATCTTTGAAATTCTATAATGTGCGTACACTCAAAAAAGTGATCTTGCAATTATAGCAAAAATTATCTAAGTATAAAAAATAGCTAAAATAGATAAATTTCTAACAAGTATTGCGATATTGGATACATATTGCATCTAATCATATAGATGACAGAGATAGAATTTAAATTTGTGCTATAAATTCTATGTGTATGAAACATAATTTTCTATCAGATACAAAAAACAGCTATAATTTTAGCTGAAGCAGCAAAATATTTTTTTGCGTGTAACGTAAAGTATAGTGCGCTAACATCGTTGTAAGCGCGTTCTGAATACGGTCCACTGTCTCTGTGTTGAAATGTCATGTACATTAAACTTTATAAAAATTTTATGTAAAATACACTAAATTTTATGCAAATGTACACAAACATACAATACTTTTTAACGAGGGGTAAACCGCTGAGAGAATTACAGAGCATTACTGTTAAATTTTTATGTAATTTCTATAGTAGTGCCCTAGTAATGTCCTGTGTTGCGTGACTGTGACAAATTTCCTAACTTAAATAGTCGTCAACTTTAAAAATTAATATCTCAATTCGCGGGACAGAGTGACGCTTTTTTCTACCAGATTCTTTTATTTCATGCAAAAATGCGTCGAATAAGCTTAATTTTATTGATTTTTGAGCTGCATAACTTAAAAGTACGTTGAATTTCATATATTTTAACAGTGTATCATGTGTAATAAAGAATCGGAATAGTATCGTGTGTACTAAGGATCAATAAATAATAAGCAAATGAAAAGAATAGACTAGATAATACTTATATAGTTCATATTATTTAGGTACTAGGTATTTTCAAATAAAAAGAATTATTACAATTTTGATTCGTGATTTTTCTCGGTAACGTATTGCCGCGATGAACCATTACTGTGAAAGCTATGAATCGCATATTTGCCTATGAAAGGGATCGAAGACACCTGAGGCGCCACACACGGCGCGCGGAAACCTGAGACTCCCAACCGAGACCCTGCCTCGCGCAGCATCGCGACAGACATGTCTTTGCATAAAGGGCTCCTCAGAGAGGGAGGCCTTTTCAGAGGCCCCATTCGAGATCATCTTTCTATTGACGCATCGTACCGAAACGCGCGTAAACGACGATAACGAAAAACATACGGCGAGAAATCCAGCGTGTTTACACACGTTCGATGCGAATGTACTTTGGATTAAAGAAATTCTTTATACGATCTTCATAAGCAATGAGCCAATCAATTGTAATGTAAATTCGCTCGCTCGTGAATTTATCGTATGAAAAATTGAACGGGGCGGAAACTGGTCCGTGGGCAGCGAAGCATTGACAATTTACGTGAAAAGCGGGGCTGTTATCGAACATGATCGGATGAATCAGGAATTTCCATACGTAATTGCAGCGATTATGGTCCCAAGCAACTGGTGCCATCGTGCCTCCCCTACATCGCATCGCAGTCTGCAGTTCTGTTCCCGATGTGACGAGAGCGTATGCTTTTTTAGATACTTTACGCGAGGACTCACGCACATCATCGAAGGGGGTGTCGAGCGTTTAAAACGGCATAAATTAGAGAGGTATTTACGACAGATGCGGGGGTGGCAATATGGGGTCTTGTGACGAAACCATACTTTTCAGCGGATCTGATTCTTCGCGTGATAAACGGAGTTTTCTTTAGAAAAAATTTTCGCCAAATAGTGATATTTGCGGATTCTGTTAATGATTATTAATTGCGTAAGCTGCTAAACTGAAAAAAAATAGTTAAAAATAGCTTCGGAGAGAGAGAGAGAGAGTGTGTAAGCGGAACGATAATTAACTTCTCGAAAAGCCGTCGGAGCCTCCAGTAGCGTGAAAACGTTTCACGCGGCACGCGATTTTTAGGCCAACCCTAAAAAAAAGGGCAATTATACAATCATTATTTCCACAAATTGCGTCGTGGCACGAGGGACCAAACGTATCGCACGGGATCTATCCTTCCCTTACCGTCCAGTCCTCTTTTCTGCTGCCGTTCCCCCGATCCAAACTGCAATTATTATGATGCGGAGAAGAGAGGAGAGAGAGAAAGACAAAAAGAGAGAATGTAGACCCGCGTTGCGTTAACCTATGATTCACCTCTTAATGCGGCTCCTTCTGTTCGATTACGAGAGGCATGAATTAAATGAATATGTACACGAAACTTGAGCTAACTCGATTTGCTCTCATTAGAGACGAGTCGCCAGTCTCTCAATATAATTTTGACTTTCATTGTTTTCAAAGATATGGCTCTCTTTCTCTTTAATAATTTAAAAACACCAACAATCGTACACTAAAAAAAATGTTCTGATTAAACCAATAAAAGGATCTAACAAGAATGGTGTTTTGATAAGACCAGAGTTTCTGATTAGGTCATAACCAGAAATTCTGCTCAGTCTCACCAAAATGCCATTCTTGTTGGACCAAAATGTCATTCTTGTTACCCTTCTGTTGTTTAATCAGAACATTTTTCTCAGTATATGTTTCACCTACAAAGCATGTGTAACATATATATATTTGTATCAAAAAGCTTTAAAAGAGTAGTATCATTTGCGGCTTTTAGAATTGTAAAGAAAACGAAAGCGAAAAAGGATCTCCCAAGAGTGCTTTCCGAGCCCTCGAGACCGCGTCCTTTGCCGTGAAAGGGCGAGACAAAAGAGAGCAATGGATATTGTTCGCGAACGAGCATAGTCTCGACGATCGGCAGGAAATGAGACGACCGAGAAAAGACTTAAGACAAACGGCAAAGAGACCGATACTTTGCAACTTTGAACATCGCTTCGAGTAGGCGCGCGTCACGACGGTTAAACAAATTAGCGCCGGCGGTGAATAAATTCTTCACGGTGAATGAAGACCGCTCGCCACTTCACGGGGGGTAGATTCATCGGCATATGGTCGGCCGAATTCCAGAACATTGAAGCGTCATACCTTCGCTCCACAGTACGGGCGCACGCGTGATGTTCCAAAGCGGCGAAATGACACGGTAGACGTATTATTAGCGAACGATGATAGCTTATCGTGTCTGAAATCGTTGTACAGCGATGTGCTGTCTAGACCAGGACGATTCGCGTTCAAATGACGTTAGAATCATTTGAAAATGTGAGCGAATTACGTTAAATTACAGCGATCGGAAATCTCTAACAAAATCTTTATTCTAAATTGACACGCTACTGCCGGCGCTTATAAGGGCAATAAACGAATTAAAGGGAGGTTGTCCGCCACGCCACTTTAAGGCATTATAGCTATGGATCCGGCTCCTGATTAGGGTAGTCCTTTTAACTGCTTCAATTAATGTCCATCCCTAGATGAGGATCTTAGGTAGAGCCGGGAGCACGCGCGTTTGTTCCTAACTGCGTTGCTCTCGAGATATGTACAGAGTAAAGGCACGTCATTCCGGCTTGGCTACCGCAAGATAAACATCTTAAACCACGACCGGTACAAACCGCTCGACTTGGTGCAATTTCTCGGCCGAGCCGTTGCATTGCCGGGCGCGACGCAAGGATCGCTTTGTGGCTTTGTACCGGGAAGACAATGGGAAGCCAGACGACGGAGACGGCTACGACGGAAGGGGCGTGTTTATGACACCCGTTAGATAAACGTTACTACATGCAACCCTCCCGATTGTTTGATCAGCCAATGAATCGGTAATTCTATGGTCCCCATAATGACCGAAAAAACGAGAGATCGCGTCGTCAGTACTATCGAGATTGTATCAAAGTTAGAGAAAAGTAGCGCAATTAGACAGAAAAGCCGACAATGATATCTCTGATTTGCCTGTATATGTTGTAGTTCTCGAATTTGCGGAAGATTGACACGTATGAAGTGTTGGAGAAACTCCAAGTCTAGGAGAGGTAATTTTAGCGAAGTAACGTAAGTAAATAGCGCAGCGGTAGTAATTGTCAATTAGAGAATATATACACGACCACCCTTTGCGTTTCCTTTGTGGGTGTTACATCGGGAAATTCCCTAGCAGGAGCAGTCAGTGGCAGAGCTTAACTGGCGGTGAATCTTCCCACACCAATCAAAGAGCACCCCTCGAACGTTCCCTCTTCTCTCTCCGCGACCAACGCTCTTGCCCCCCTCGTGATTCTCCCGGGAGTTATCTACCCCTACTAAATGCGACTAGCGTGTGTGTGCACGTACGCCTCTAAAAGCCCCTTAATTCCGTTCATTTGTACCGCTGGCATCCGTATCGAAGGTCAGGCAGAGGGTTCGAGCTGTCAACGTTCTTACCAGTCGATGTTTCCTCGTCTTTCTACAAACCAATCGATCACCGATCTTCTTGTCTTTCTCCCTACCAGCTACCAAAATTGACAACCCTTTTAAAATCTGTCGACTGTCTCTATAGTACATTGACGCTAAATGTTTTAAACTTATTTAAATATTGTAGACAGGAGACATTTTGTATTGAGAATATAACATAGCACAGATCATTCCAGCAATATTACAGCAACGCTGCAACGTTCCAACAATATTGCAATAAACGTTGCAGCAATATTGCAGCAAGTTCTGTACGAATACTTAAACTTCAAGACAGGATATTATGAGCAAAATATCGCGGTGATAAAGATGATTTATCAATGAAAACGTGATGTTTCAAAACGTTCAAAACGAAAGCAGAGGAAAAAAGAAACACAATTGGCTATTATACACGGCGCAAGTTAATACGAATGAGCGCGGCTCGTCGGAATTATTATCCATGCTGTCTGCTATTCCACATATAAATTGTCTCGTACGACTGTTAACAGTTTGTTAAAGTAGTAACGATTCGATTCGCGAGACACTCGAACGGCGCATTCACATGAGCGCACTCGAGGTCCAAGTAAAGCGAGCGCGGGATGTTTATGGGGCTGCTTTCGGACTGGTAGCGTATTGCTCCGCGCAGCATGGGGCATGTACGCGGCGCACCCGTACCCCCATGCTGTCAGTGAAGTGCACCCTCGTCGTAAGAATCGCTTATGTATATCCATGGGAAAAATATTGGTTTATTTGGACGCTCGAAGATGCATTCACATATAGCGTTAGTCTGCTGATGCGCCGTTTATACAACCAATGTGTATATTACTCGCCGAATTTTAGAGCAATCTACGTTTACGAGTTAAAGTCATGCACCCAGAAAAACGTAAGACAGTAAGATGTAAGCAGTAAGCGAATCGGCCAATCTCAATAGAGAACGTAAGGCAATAACATAGTATAGTGACAAATCTAAAAAGTTTTTTTGTGTGCCGTAGTCTTTAAAATCCTTCAAGTATTTACTTTGTTTCAAAGATTTTTAATCGTACTCAGGTTTTATCGTAATATTCCAAGTAGCAATACGTCTTTAGCGTACGAATAAATGCGATAATGAAGACACTCTGGTAAGTCAGTGATGGTGATTAGCTACTGAGAGATAATGGTGCCTACATGATAATAACATTTTCAAGGGGTTTGCGAAGCGACGTTTCCACAGCTAGATACGCGAATGGCACGAGCGCTGTTTTCCGAAGGACATGCATGGCGGACACGTGTCCACTAGGTCCGACACGTGGTTGCGGACGCCAGGTGGTCCTTCCGCCGTCATGCACCGTGTCGTTAAACGGCGATATCCTGATAAGGTTAACAGGCTACACCGACGCGCTTCGCAAAGTGAGTTTTTCCGCAAGCTATCCGGCAGATCTGGATGGCATGTGATTTTCACGCTGTTTGAAGAATAAAAGCCATCAAAATTCAATAAAAAGATTCTATTTGTAATTTTATATCTTTTATATTTATAGAGTAAAGAACATTTGAAAACTCAAGATACATATATAAACACACGCATACCAAAATACGTGGTATAAAGTTATAAATAAAAATCTGTCCTGTAATCTGATGTGAATTATAAATTATCTAAAGATTCTTAATTCAATAATGTACGATTTGAAAATCTAGATTTTCCTCTCGCTAAATAATTTCACAGAATTCCGAATATTGTTAAGTAATTTATAAACTTTATGTCTAAAATTTCTTTTAATCCACTTATTTTTGGAATAATGAACTGCTGAATATACTTATTTTGCGTCGTTTCTAATCTGGGGATTTGGTGAAAGACGTGAGAGTATCGTGGGAGGCTGCGAGAAGGTCACTACGCGAAAAGCGAAAGCTTTAATCGTATGATGTGGGCGGCTTGACGAGCCAATAAGGCATGACATGACCGATCAGTTTACCTCTTCTGCCGTGAGCCGCGGCATTATTTTCCGACCACAGTTCCACTATCTTCCTATCTTTTCCGCAGAGTTCACACGAGTCAGCAACGGCGGAGCGTCG
>NW_017256542.1:27139-95319 GCF_001594055.1 Mycetomoellerius zeteki
ATGATTGCCGTTTGACAAGCCCTTTTATGGCGCTTTTAATGCATCGCTGATAGAGATAGGGTTTCGCGGTAGTCGAACGTTGCGAAATGTATCTTATTTTTCCATCACTGTAATATTTTAAATCTCATTACGTTATTAAAAATATATGTTATCTATACAATGTATAGAATGACGGTTGACAATTAGCAATTGACAATTAAGAATGAAATTTGCAAGTTATATTTGACTCTCAGCTCCATAAGGACATATTTTTGTATCTAATATTGTGAGTGTAGAACATCTACATGAAAAGAATGATTTCGATAAAGTATCTAAAAATTCAGCTAGATATAGATCTGAAATTAATTTTGTTTGGATTATCAAAATAATTATGTAAAATGCTTAAATCAGTTGCTAGAATGTTCAAACTTTCTGAAGAGCATTGTCATCAACGTTTAAGTGTTCTACATAATTACTTTGATGGTTCAACAAAATAATTTTCAAATCTGTATCTGTATAGTATCTGTATACCAAATTTTTAGTTCGGCAAAATTATTCTTTCCGTGTAGCTGTGTAGTATTTCAATTTATTATATATTCAAAAAGTGACATGCACATAAAAGATATCTCATTCATTTTTACGAATTTTTTTGTTAATATCCGATATAGATTGTAATAATATTTATAATATATTGTAATATTTGTCTAAATTTTACAAAAATTTCATGTAGAATCCTTTAGAATAGAGTCTGCTATATAATGCTTAATTTTGCTTAAGTATAATGCTTAATTTTGAAACAATTAATGAAGCTAATTCATATTATACATTAAAGATTAAGAAAAATCTCTAAATCATTTATAATTGTCGTGCTCCAAAAACTCAATTATTGCGATGTAGATTTATTATGAGCTCTAACATCGTATGCTCCTTTCACTGAACGCGCTCCCATATAGAATTACGGACAAGCAACCGTCTACCTCACCCCCCTACAGAAATCTGCTCGTCTGTCAGTACAGAAGATAATCATTTCACTTTAATAGACCGCGATCGGCCATTCATAGAGCCGACGTAAACGAAGTCGAGCGTTTCCTATCCAAAAGGGGCGCGTGCCAAAGATAGAAGGCTCTGATGGGACTGATTCTTTACGGATACCAGGTTTTCGAGAATCAACTATTTTCGAAATATCTCATGTCGAGACGTACGATGATGTAGTGGCAATAACTTTTGAAAATTCGACTTTGTTGGCCTTTCAATTCAATCTTAACGTCTATACTATATATAACGTCAAACTGTTTTCGCGAATAGTGTGGGTGTAATTGCAGCCTTATAGCTTCTGGATTAAATTCGCCTTGTGCTGAGGATGCGAACCTTTTCGCAGGACCGCACGTTTTCTGCCTGTCTTTGTCGAGTCGTGGCTCGTGCCTGCGTTTAAAAGAAGAATACCTAATCCATCATGAAAACGATTGTTAAAGGCTATTGTCGATTTTAAGGCACATTACAAACGTTAGAAACGTTACATTGCGGTCTAGCATTTTGTTGTGCTTAATATATTATTAACAAATATTTTTGTGTTCCAATAAGCATTGATGAAATATTACTACTTTTTAATATAATTGTTACATGTAAAAGAATTGTCTAATCTTTTCTACCTCGTTTTGCAATTTAAGATAGAAAACTAGGTTTAAATTTTTTGACTCTTACATAGCAAAGAAAATATAGACTACGATTATTAAATTAAGAAGTCATTTGTAAATCGATTCTCAACGGTTACAAGCGCATCGGTCGGATCCCTCGCGCTGAAAGGATTACAGGGTTGATTATTGACACGAGGGGTTGGTTGATCTTAGCTGGGCCCCTTTCGCGTCTGGTGACACCCTATATGTTTGAACACATTTGTTGATAACCCCTTTTGCAAGATACCCATCATATAGAGTTACAGGGATTTACGAAGTACAAATAGAAGAAGCAGCAAGACTTTGGAGATGTGACTCTTCGAGTCTCGTATCGTCGAACAATATTCCAACTGGTACTTCAGCATTCGAAACCGATATTTGTGCGTCCACCCTGTCGTGCTTATTTCATAACGCGAACTATAGAATTAAATCGAGCCCTTCATGAAGAAAGGGGTGGTTTTTAAAAATTGTAAAATTTATATCGACCGCGCGTGTCTAGTTTCCGTTGCGGAGGATCTTCCCCGCGGGATATCGGCCATTTTCGGACTTGGAGGGTCGAGTAAACGTTTTAATTTATGCACAAACCATTGCGTCGTAATGCTCGCGTGCATCCGAATAGAATAACGGAAGAGACGGTCCTTTAACCGAAGGGTTAGAGTTTCATAAATGATCTAAAAAAATCTCTTAGATGAAGCACGATAATATCCGTATTTCATTAATTTAAATCAATATTAATCATTATTTTTTATTAATACCAATTTCTAATAACGCAATTTTGGTGAAGCTAACTTATTCAAGTCAATCGCAAACCTTAGAATTATTTAATATTATGAATATAACTTTATACATATATTTTTATCTTTCGATAAAATCAAATTATATCAAATGCATCACAGAATGTCTTCATATAATTTTTAATCGATTCTGGAAATGTCAATTGATTTTCGTTGAACTGAACATAATAAAAAATTTTCCGCTCGATCACAAAACGGTGGCATGTATTTAGATGTATCTCGATCTCGCTGGTCGAGAAATAAATTCGAGGAAGAAAAGAAAAAAAAGGGAAAAAACCGACCGAAATCGAGAAGCCAAAGATCCTACACACGATAGCTGACCTATAAATAGGCTCATACGTGATATAACGCGTGCACGCCTATCGTGAATTCGCAGCTGAGCGCATACGGGTGCCCTAATGGGACTCTGTCGAATACGACGAAATTTCAGAAAAAATGTATAATAGTGACCTACGAAAAAGAGACAGGTACGGAATTCTATAAATGCTCCCGTATCATGAAAAGATTCGACTTGGCGATAGGAGCAAGATATTTTTCCCTGCCTTTCACGCCGCTCCGCGAGAACGGGCGCGCTCTTCGAGACCAATTTAAATCAATTTAACCTACCACCCCCTCCTTAAACGAGGCTCAATTGGCACACAATGAGAAGCCGGGAGTCCTTCGGTCAAAGGGAAACCAACATGTGGTACTTAAATCTTAAAACTTCCTACGTCGCTTCACGCTGTCCAAAAAAAAAAACGGACACACGAAAATATTCTGGATGATCATTGAATTTTTTCTACTAAAGATACGCCATCATTCTATGAATTCCAAGAGCACCCACTTTTTCTTCGTCGTTAGAAAATGCTATTAATCTCAACTTTAGTCATTGAAATCGTATTACTATCGCTACCTGATAGATAAGATTCTCGATATAATGTAATGAATGTGGGAGAATAGAAAGAAAATGAGGGGTGCAGATATCATCCGTGTGAACCACGGACCTTCCAATTACGTAATTAAATGAGCCAAAATTATCAGAAAAAATCTTTCCGTGAATCATTCTAGGCATGTTTGATCTACAAAAATTTTTTTCTATCGATAAATCGTATGATCGCTTTATAAAAACTGAGATGAAAGAATAATGAACCCTTTCCGCCTCCTCGTCGAAGGTCAACCCTCTTGCGCACGCGTTTCCTGCCGAGGTGAAAGATGATTGGCCGGCGATTATGAAAACTCCTCGTCGTAGGTCGTACCGAGGCATATGTCGCAATACCCTAAGGGATACACAGAGGGGTGGTTTTTTTCTTGATCTAAAGGGCGCGTTTTCCGGGGTAACATCGGTTAAACGCGGAGACAATAGAGATATCAACTTTTTTAAGGGCACACTACGAAGCCGTAATGTTTTCATAGTTTCCGCCGACGGAAATCGTCGTCGAAAGAAAAAAAAATCGAGATGCAAAGTAAAAGTAGTAATCTGACACATATCAGTGAATACTTTGTCCCGATTTAATTTCTCTATGTTTATCAGCGAATTAATCCTCTGAAGTGCAACAACTGCAACAAACATAGATTTATGTGTGTGTATACGTTTATGTCAATAACGTGATTTTCCGTCGAGCGAGTTCGTAACCCCAAACGATTTACAAAGCAGCCGGAGGATTGACTCGTGCTGAATGGATTATGGAGTTCACATCAGATCATAGAGATCTCGGGCCCAGAAGGCAGCATCGCTTTGAAAAACCGGAAGCAGCCGGCACGAGTCCGGAGACGTGAGCGGGTTACCGACGTTATATTCTTGTCATCTGGCTTTCAACCAGGTAAGAGTCGCTAAAAAAAGCGATCATCGGAAATGTAAATGAAATTGCATCACCAAACAGACGCAAGTTCCAAAGATATATCCATAATAAAAATATGTCTTAAATAAGTAGATATATGGAAAAAATAGATTGCTCCAAATTATAGCAAGAAAGGAAGGGTATGATCACTCGATATAATACTGGAAAATCAAAAGCGGTTAAATGAGCATTGTGCGCTTAAGGACGCGCGCACGTAGCTGACAGGTGACAGGTGACAGAATATTTAAAAGTTTGGAGAGAGGGGATTTAGTCTCCTCCTACACGTTGCTGGCTGAGGCACGCGACTAGCATTGTATGCAAATGCGAGGCAGATGCGCAGATAAGACCGAAAATTTGACCTTCTCAAATGGTATGATATGCCGCCACTGCTCCGCAATTGCTTATGAGATCAGTTATGAAGAAATGAACGAAAACAACAAGAAATAATTTTAATTCTCAATTTGTACTCAATTGTACATAGTTACTTTTAACATTTTGTTAGATATTTTGTAGTTAGATATTTTGTATATTAAAAAAACGAGAAAAATTCGTTTAAAAATATAATAAAGAAAATTTCACGAAGTGATGAGGCGAATTAATGGCTCGTCAGAAAAGACTCGTAAAAATTCTAATGGGCGCGATCTTTTCCTTTCTTTCACAATAATTCACAATAATTGTCTCAAGAGACGGGAGAAGAGAGAAAGAGACAAAGATAGAGACAGAAATAGAGAGAGAGAGAGAGAGAGAGAGAGAGAAAGAGAGAGAAAGAGAGCGGTTGCATCGTGCGATCTCGCGGTGCGTTTATTACGTAGAAACGGCGGGACGCGACGTCGCGAACGGGGAGATAATGTCATGCACAGGAACGCACTCGCCGGTACACGCGAGCAGTATCTGTGTGCAAGTAACCAGAGTGTACTGTCACGGAGGCGTACAATAGGCCAGTTTCGGGGACAATAGCGGAGGCCGACAATCAAATCAGCTCGCTATCAGCCACCCCAACCCACCAACGTTTATCCTTTGATCCGCTCAGTCGTTCGCTCGCTCACTCACTCGCGCGGGGCAGCAAACACTCCTGATTGCACACCCTCTGTATTTAAACAGCCTCGAACTGTGTCTCTCTCCTCCCGCCACTGTCCCTCTCCACCCCGTCTGATTCCACGGTTCCTTCCATGTTTAATGGGTCTACAGAGGATGTGGGGGATGAGAGAGGAGAGAAAGGGACAGATAGAGCGAAGAGAGACGTCATCCAGTGTAAAATGCTACGTTCTAGCGACATTCCAACTTTCAAAAATTGATCTTATTTAAAACGTTGTAATATATCAAAGGCTTGGAAAAACATAAGGGTAGTGTCTGATTCCTTCCAGATGACTTCACATAGCTAAAGATAGTTGTATATTTCACACACCGAGAAAAATTTCTGATTAAAAATAATCGAATCAGAAGATTCTAATTATATCAATTAGAACTTTAGTTCTCTCGACTTTTTTTAATATATAATTATAATAGATTCAACCAGAAAATTCTGATTTGTCCATTTTTAACTAGAATTTCAATCAATATACAATTAGATCCTTTTTTTCAATGTATATAAGTGTAATTATCAGAAATATGTAAAACATTAAAAAATTAGTTTCAATTTTAGGAAATTGTTTCAAGCAGGATCAAGCATGAAGCGTGTATTATACATATAATCTAAAAATAATTTTGGTTACTGAATTATGCACGAAATTCTTCGGTTTCCATAGCAATAATGAAAATCTTAAAGACTAGAAAGAACAAAATTTTACAAACAGAAATTAAGAAATTTAATCAAAAATTTCGTCCTACTTAGAGTTACATTTATTTAAGAAACAAAAATTTATTTTTAGACAACCTAAGCCTATAGTTTTAACACCTGTATGCACGTGGTAGGAAGTAACGCCAGAAATATATTTTTATACGCACGTGCCAGAGTACACGCATCAAATCGCACGTGCGAGCAAAGCGCGGAAGTTGATCGTCGGACACGATAAACCTAATTTTATAAGAGCGCGAAAAAATGAACATTATCCATATATATATATATATATATGTATAAATTTAATTCAAAATATCAGAAATACTGTGCAAAGCCACAAAGACCATTGTTTACACTATCTAGCGAGATAAGAATTTCGAAAGCAACTTGACATGCCTCTGTATCATCGGACAATTTATAGAAAGCTGTACAAAACGAACGGCAAAGATCGCGAATCGCGTTAGTGATGTGTATAAAGAGAATAGACAACATTGAAACGGTTGTTTCTAGCTTTCGAAAAGTTGCAGCGATATATCCGCGATGTCTGTTCTCTTTCTGGGTTGAGATCGCAACTTCACAATTCCGAGGACGCGTTCACCTCGGCAGATATGTTTGCGTCGTGGGTTCGAGTTCGATCGAAGCGTAACGGGCCGTTGTCTTGGATGCGGGTACCTGGAGTTGGGGGAGGCAACGGGATAGGGAAGGTAGGAAATAGGAGGTTCCTGCGAGGGACACCCTATTGCCAGCTGATTACGAACTCATCACGTCACACGATTAGTCAATTAACACTCGTTCTTTCACGATGAATGATATTGTATAATTCCAAAGATTAAGTATTTTTGTTCGACAGAAAATAGAAATATAGAGTATTAAAATATTATTTGATGTATCGTCAAGTGTTAAATAATTTTAGTGTAATTAACAAAAAAATTAAATATAATCTAAAAATAATTGTGAATCATAAATAAACTCGATTAAACTTTGTTACTATTCTATTCGTCGCTTCTGTAACTTTCTCACAAATAATTAACAAATGAAATATAATCTAATAGTAATTGTGAATCATAAATAAGTTCGATTAAGCTTTGTTAATTTTCCATTCGACGTTTCTATAACTCTTTCACAAATAATTAATTTCGTAAAATGAAACTAACATTACTATGTATTTTATTACTATGTAATAAAATACATAAAAAATAAAAGACTCTCTTTCTATTAAATTTTATTAATTTCTTCACCATCTATTTAATATTTGCAAATATCACTTGCTTGTTTCACAGATGTGAAATTTCCAAAACTACTATCATTTTCCGTGCAAATTTCGATGTATCGAAACAGAGCAGCCTTGGACCACGAAGTTCGAGAGAAATCCCGTTGCCACAGGGAGGAACCTACGGTGATCGATTCCTCCGTGGGTCGAGAGGGGTTGCTATCGTCGATTAGGCACCCTCAAAAGGGAAGCAGTTGGCGATTGGTTAGCCACCGCCACTCCCATAGGCGGTGCCTGCCGACATATGGTGGCCACCACGGTATAACTCGCGTTCTGCCACGCACAACGTGTCTGGAGTCCAGCTAGTTTCTACCGTGGTGGAGCTGCCTCAGTTCACGCAGCGACGTCGTGCCGCACGCATCGACACACACCTGTTCGCTCCGAAGCAAACGTCAAAATCGATCGACGTACCACAGACGCCTGCGAGAATCTTGACTAAGTCACTTTTTGCTTAAAAGAGTCCAGTCAAAAGTCAAAACGGCATTATACGATATGAATCTACAAGCAATTGTAAATCCATCAACCGTCAAAATGATAAATTATAAAAAAACTGGTCATTTTCCATGATACCGTGAAGGTGATCGAAATGTTTGAAGATATCAAAAAACTGTCTTTGAGTGAAGTGCAGTCTCTTCGTGTTCCATCGGTGACCCGAAGTGGCGCGTTTCTGCAATTGTGATAAATCAACGGAAGATCGCCCATAGTGATCGCGAATCATTTACCGTGGCTGATCAACAAAGCACCGAGACATCAATTACGAAACACCATCGACTATGGTAGTTCTGTAAGTATCTACGTTTATCCAATTTATTCAAATATATAATATTTCCCTTAATCGAACCGAGAAAACGACGTATCTATTTTAATCGATCTATATGGATTTATTTCTTCATCTATATTTTTCATAAATCAGATTATGAGAAGTCGGTTTTATCGATCTATCAATTTTTTCTATCAATTTCTTTTCTCGTTTTGAATTAAATTTCAACCCTATAAGACCCTATGAGGTTCAGTAGACTTGATAAGTGTAAAAAATTAGTAACTTTTGCGCTTGTCATCGATTTCTCTTCCTCCAGATAGTGAGAGAAATTCAGCTACTATCTAATCAATGGGCGTTCTGCGGGTCTCCCATTGGTGTGTGGGCGTTATCACGAGGCCTGATTGGATGCTAGGTGTTCTAGAAACCCCTCGTTTACACATGCGCGCCTCATCGAGCCATGCACGACCATTCGTGCGCGCGAGCAGTCGTTCCTTCGATATTTTTAATTTATCAAAAATGCTTTCTGTCATTATTTTACTTTTTCTTATATTAAACAATTCATATTCTCGAGAAAATGTAATAACAAAAAAATCCTTATATTACACAATATACTTATATTCTCTAAACAACAAAACAATTTAAAAATAAATTAATATTTCTGTTTAATTATCCTATATAGTACATTAATCCTCCGTCTGCAATCACAATTTTACTTCCGTCCGAAATCTAAATCTTTTTATCCAGCCCAAGTTTTTTTACTGTTTTAGTTTTCAAAAAATGTAAAAAAATTCAGGATTACTTTTCAATATATTCTCTATTACATTATCGAACAGTTTTTAACTTAAATGTTATTTAATAAAAATTGAAATTTGAGCAAAAATGAGGGTAAAACTTAAGGGTGAAATTTCGCTTGAATAAAAAAAGATAAAATTGCAAAAGATGAATAATTCCCGTTTCTAATTTGACTGCAGCATTATGATAAAACTTTTTTCCGATTTATATGTTAAGAATTGCCCAAGGCAAATTCTTTACGACCCTCTCGCTCGTTGTATTACTCGAGATAAAAGAACAATCCAGGATTCCAAATCGGAGAGGTGGCAGCCGTCTGGTCGGTTTGTGAAAACCGATTAAGGATATACTACCGCCTCGCCATTGATCACAGCCCAACACCTCGAAGACAGATTAAACGAATGTCCGCGAGTAAGACGATCCCCCTTTATCTCGAATCTCGAGAACGCTCTCTTTCTCTCTTTCTGTCCACCGCTCCAAGAAACCCTTTGAACCCGCGGTACCCTTCGAAAGCCCCACCCCGTCGTGAATCCTTTTATGTCATGGCAACCGAATAGAAGCTGACAGTTTATTCGGTGTTAATTCAATGATATTATGCAGAATAGAAAATGACATTCAAAATTTTAAGTTACTTTTAGAGAAACGTTCTTTTATTATTTTAACATCATCGACGATGTCAAATCAACCGTGAATTAATTATAAGGTATAATTTTATGGTCTAAAAAATTGCGATCTCATTGCGTTATCGCAAAAAACCTTTACAATTTATATTCGCGCAAAGATTTTTTTATTAAGATTTTCGAGTTAGGTATTGGTCAATATATCGCGGCATTATGCGACATTAATTGCATAAGACAACCCACGTGCTTCTTTAAATTTGGCGCATCGAACTGATTGTACTCGCATCCTTCTCCTTCTTGTTAGGACGTCGGGATTAACGCGATCTACTGAATATACTCTTGGAGCGTACGGAATCTACAAAAAGTCGAATTTACAAAAATCCAGCCTGACCGGTTTTCTTTCGTTCTATCGCGTTTCATTGAGCCTCAACATGTTTTGCTCAATTTTTTGTGCCATCTCCCAACTGCTCCGTCCTTCTGCTATTCGAGATCACACGTGGATAGACTGTCTTCGTAAACAAATGGATATTGCAAAGATTGATATCGGCGTGAGCAAAATAACAAGCAAGTGAACATAAATAAGTAATATCGGCTTTACCGAATAAAGTGATATCAGTTTAAAAAACGATATAAATATGAAAAATTGTAAATACTCTCTTCGAATTATTCATTATTTCACAAAATATATTTTTTATTTCATTATGTAGTTATGTATGATACAGATCTTTCCTCGAAATCAATAATTAAATATAGATATTTTTCACGCGATCGATTACGCGATAAATTTTTAATCCAAAAAGATTCAATCTTTAACATCGTTAAAGAATAGCCATGTTCAGCAAAAAAGCAGTTCTGCAACTGTTGTAAAATTCTTTAATACGATTGGTCTTGTCCTTAGTTCCTCACTAGATCTAAATGTATAAACTAATATTATCATATTAAAGAATCTTACAACAGTTACAAAGCTGCTTTTTCTGCTGAACGCAGCCAATACTTTCTGATCGATGAATCACACCAATTTGAAATGCTGCTTAAGTTGAAAAAGTGCGTAAACATAAATCGCTAAACCTTTATTTTATTGTTCTTAACGACATGTTATACAGTGCATGAATTCAAGTGCAGTCCATTTCATATATTCCATCGCAAGCTACACTGTGAAAAAAAATTGTAGGTACACAATAGATTTATTTGACTTAAATACATACACTCTTCATCGAAAGAAATAAAGAGAACTGAATTAATTTAGCCAATTGAACAATTTTTTTCTTAGTGTAAATAATGAACATCACTTGACGTGCGTTGATTATTTCGCAAAACGTTAAATGCAATTCAAGCGATCTAACTTTTGTCGATTAAGCAAAGATTCAAAAAGACATGATAATCGAATACTTATCGTAGGTTTATCGTTTCAGAAAAAAAAGTAACGTTATTAATGTGTAATATAAGTTCTCAAACTGTCAATACATAGATTATTATACACTTTTGTTTAAGAGAAATAAATTTACAATCGGAAGAATAAAGAAAAAAAAATATTGAGGATAGCTTAGAATTTTATAAATTTAACCTTAATTCTTCATACTCTTTTTAACTCAGAACAGAAACTTTTATTTAAACGTTAAGTTGTATAATTATTTTAAATTTTGAATATATTTTGAATTATTCACTGCAATAAATAATTGTTTTTATACAATCATGAAAAATATTTTTATGTATTAATATTATTTTAAACGTGAGAAGTAGAATGCAATAAAATACGATAAAAGATTAAATATAGGCAGGTTGTAAATTAATATTAACGAATAGCATAAAGCATAAAGTTACGATATGGGTAATATAACTATCGGCACGGTGTTTCCGAATGGACAACGCAATCGATAACACGAATTAAAAGCGCGAGGAATTAACTTGTTTAGAAGCGCGAGATTAACTCGCGAGCTAATCTCGCGGAAAGATCCAGACGTTAGCCCTGCTACGAGCAGGAACGGGCACAGATACCGCGGACAGTAACGAACAAGGGTGAGAGGAAAAAGAGGACGGAGAAGAAAATGAGAGAGAAATCAGGAGACGACCAAATGAGGAAGAACGGAGAGAGAGAGAGAGAGAGAGAGAGAGAGAGAGAGAGAGAGAGAGAGACAAAGAAGGAAATAGGAAAGGACGAGGACAGAGCGAGAAATTTCTTCTTCCTTTTCACGGTGTGCCCTTCGTGATATTTTAGTGGCCTTGTCGCGGCGCATATCTACCTTAATATCTGAAATTCTGAACGTGCACCCACACCACCGAGGAAGACGCGAGACGTTTCCTTCTCTTTCTCTTTCCCCCTTCATTTCTTTCTGCATCTTTCTCTCACGAATGACAGTACGCCAGAATGCACGCGTGTATTCACGCGCGTGTGCGTACGTCTTCGGCTCCGGACAATCTCGACGCAGCATCGTCCGCCGATGTATCATCTTACTCGGTGCTAAAGGCGATGACTTTATCACCGATCCGGACAATCATTCACCTAAGCTGACTCTTTTCTCCGTTAAAGCTATCCTCTTCCCCTGTCGTATCCCCCCGGTTCAATTCTACTCTTCTCGTTTCCACGGAAAGAGAGAGAGAGGAAGAGAGAAGCGTTGACGTAATGTATAGTAAACGCGCCTCGCGTGTCTTCTTCTCACTATGCATAAGGTACCATCAAAAAAGAATTATCGCTCGGCACGAAACAATAAGAATACTTTTTTTCTCGAAGTATGTCGATATCATCGAAATCGCGTGAAATTATTTTTCTATAATTGATAATTAAGTAATTGATTATTTTTTTGTAATTGATAATTAAAATAAATCAGTAATCGCAAACTAATGTAAGCCGACACTGGATGGCATGGCAATGTGTAAAAGTTGTGTATATATTAACAATAATTGATTACAGACGTTTCGTGATCATAATTTAAATTCTTATTCTGTAGTAAGGATTTGAATTTGAAAAGACATGGATCTATTATATCTTCTTATTAAACCGTAACTCCTTTATCCTGACTTTATTTATGATTCTAATAGTTATAAACGCTCATTTGTCCTGACGCTCTTTATTAATTAAAAATTTCGAAATAATTCGCGTTTTATCAAATATATAAAAAATTATACTTATATATAATTCCTTATTTTTTTAATAAAATATGCAGGTAAAAGTTGATATTAATAATGTACACGAAAAGTGCGACGTACAATGGAAGAAGTCATTTCGCTAATCGTTTCTACGATGCAAATGATGAGCATCAGAAATCTAGACGAAATATATGCCAAACAATAAATGCCTGCAGTATATCGGTATCATTAAAACAAGAAATTATTTTTCTACAATTGATAATTGAATAATTGGTTTTTCTATAATTGATAATTAAAATCTGTTTCATCACATGCAAGGCCATCCCGTGCAAGGGCATCCCGTTGCAAGCCAAAATATAATATTTATATAATACTTTATTTTAAATTAATAAAACACGCGAAACAAGTGAAAATGATGTTAAATATGTATATACACGAGCGATAAGGCGATGTGCAATGGAAAAAGTCAAGGAAAAAAATCATTCCGCCAGTCGTTTTTACAATGCCGCGAGCAACGATGCAAATGATCGCCATCAGAAATCTAGACGAAATATGTCAGGCGATAAATGCCTGCGTGTCGAATCGAGGGGCGCAGTAAACGTACTTTACACGATTGGTCACTATAATCGCGGCAATTGGAACCGCGGCTCCTCGACAGTGATCATGTCAGCGTGAGGAAGGTTTCACGAGGTGGTTCGCGTCGTTGAAGACGCGACCCACGGGCGATGAGACGTTCTCGAGTAGGTGTTCCAAGATCGTAAACGTCCGGCTACGAACGCGACTCGATAAAACCGACGGAAACGATGCGTGCACCTAACGCGTAACCTGTGCGAGCATCATAGGAGGTGCGGAAATCCTTTCGAAATGTCGTCCCCGACGAACATACGTGCGACAAGTAAATTCAAGTGAGTGAATATACAAGTCCACCCGCAGATTTGCGATACCTAAATTAGCAGAACCGAGGAAATCGAGTCCGTCGAGTGTCCGACAGTTATTCAAATTTCATTATTTAAGAGGTATTAATCAAGTTATTTTAATGTATTATAAATCGTATAAATAAATAACGTTCCTGTACGAAAAGAACGATTTTGCTGAAATACAAATCTGAAAATAATTTTATTGGATCGTCAAATTTATTTATGTAGAAAACTCAAGCAATTCTGCAAAAAATTTGGATGTTCTAACAACCAGCTTGAGTGTCCTACATAATTACTTTGATCGTTCAATATACAATAAAATTATTTCAAAATTAGATGCTTTAGCAAAACCGTTCTTTCAATGTGAAATAATGAAAATTATTTAATTTTGATCGCGATCCTTTCATATTTATTACGAAAATCCCTCAATTACTCATTAATCGTGCGTGATTTTCTGTATGCTCTCAAAGCACCTCTCTCACAGAGATCAAAGCTGTGAAAAATCTATTTGAGGTGTGATATACGATCGGGAGGTCGTTGCACACTCGGTTGCAACTCGAGGAGTCCTCGCATACCATAATGCCGCCACAGATCATAAGCGCAGACTTTAATGTCAACGGGGGAAAGGCAGGAGCTGGTTTGTGAGCTGACGTGAAGAGATACACTTATAAGAGGATTTATGCACAAGTGTTTCTTGCGCCGCTTGGGAAAGAAAGACTTCGGCGACAAAAACCATTTAGGGCACAAAGATTAGCTGAATGTTCAGCTTCATTAATACAGGCAAAAGGAATTAATCAAATAATTGCACTTTCGCATGACTTTCTGCATGAATTTTCACAATTTATGTCAAATTCCCGCAAGAAGCTGACGTCAAAACTCAAGTTGACTGCGTTTAATAGGAAAAGCAATTTTACAACTACAGATTCTTTAATTCCTCGAAAAGAACAATTTTGCAGAAGTATCACGCTTAAGATTTCTATATAATCATTTTATTAATGCTAGAGAGCTGCAACAAAATTCTTTTTGCAGGAAAGTCGTTCTTTTTTCTCCGTGTATGATTGAGTTATACTTTCAGATCCGTAAGAAACTAAAAACAAGGACTAATCATATTAAAAAATCTTAGAACAGTTGCAAAACTTCTTTTTTCTGCTGAACGCAGCTATTATAAATAAATAAGAATGAACCAACAAGATTTATTCGCAAAACAAAAAGGGATATAGATAACTTTTTCCAATCGATTACTAATTATTATTGTTATTGATTAACGTTAATTAACGTTAGTATTACTCCAGTTATTAATAAATTCGTCTACTTTTGGCGTGCATTGGATGAATTAAATGTTCAATTACCAGTGAAGATAAATGTACGACTGCAAACACGATATACCGTCGACAAATTTCAAGAGTAGCTATAGGGACTATCGAGAATTGATCTTTCGCACCTCGATCCGATCGCAATGGATGCAAAGATTCCGGAAAGCACGCTGAACGTGCTCCATGTCACGCCATACCACCCACGAACTCCCATAAGTATCGTGCGAAGTACGGCTGGGTATGCACCATAAATCGGGGTTTTATCCCACCTCTGCCGGACTCGTGGCACGGCCAATTGCGTAATACTAAATTAGTCTCTGAATTCGATTCCGGACAACAACTTGCAAGGTCTCAAGGTCGATCCTCGATCGCAACAAAATCTCTCGCGGGACAATGATGCCGATTTATTGGAACGATTGTGACGATGCAAGCATTTAAAAGTCTGAAGAAATTTATACTGAGATATACTCTCTTTGTAGGAGTCGCGTGGGGTCGCCGACGATGTCAGCGACTGTCGCCGGCAACCAGCAGCAACATCATCCTCATCAGGAGTGGGACATAAACGATTCGAACGTTCCAAGGGTAAGTTTCTTTTCTCGAATTCGACGAATTGTCGAGCGAATATCTACTTCCTAAAGCCTATTCTACAATTACGTAAGCGTAGTAAGTGATTGTAACTGTAAGAATTGATCAATCACAATCAAATATGAGGAGAATATTCGACTGTGATTGGTCAAATAATTGTTCTTACAATTACAACTACTTACAACTATGCGATTGTAGAATGAGTTTAAAGAGCCATCAACAATGGAAGCAATATAGTGTAGCAAGTTGTAAGACGTAAGAAATTGACCAATCACAGTCGATTGTGAGGAGAATCGACTACGATTGTGATCAATTTCTTATAGTTTACGGCTTACTGCACAATATTATTCTCATTATAGATGGCCCATAAGACGTGCTTACAAATCCCGCGAAAGATTCAATAAAATCACATCCCTACGAGTGCCATGATCGATCTCAAAAATAGGATTATGATTCAGGTAGTAGAATATGATTCCTGGTGCGAATGGGCGGACGGACATGTGAGGAGAGTCTACGGACCGGATTGCGAGGAAGCAAGGAGACACGCCTCCGGTTGGGCGATGAGAAACACTAACAATCACAACGTAAGCATTTTGAAGAAGAGTTGCCTGGGCGTTCTGGTGTGTTCGCAGGAGTGCATACTGCCCGGCGGTGGAAGGGTTCACCTCCGACCGGCGATCTGCGATAAGGTGAGCGAAGCGCATAACGGAACGATAAACATAAATCTCGATCCGATAATAAATGTAAATTGCGCTCGCACGATAGTCACACGCGTTCGCCGGCATTCTTGTCGCGACGCAAAATTCTGTCGTCGTCCGCTTGTCTGCGACGGCGTTACATCTTGTTAATAATCGAGGGAGTAATTCAAAGTTATTTACGCGAGTCTGCAATTAAACCTTTAGACGCCGATAATTTTCTTGAATAAGAGATCAAAAGTCGGATTTACCCAGGTAAGATGAGTCATAATAATATCATGGGATGTCTTGTCATGACTTTATTTGTCACTTGTAAGTAACAAATGAAGTCATGATGACAGAGAGAGAGAGAGAGAGAGAGAGAGAGAGAGAGAGAGAGAGAGAGAGAGAGACATCCTTATAATATCAGTATGGTTTCTATGGCTATATGATTTCTATGTTCCAATTTACTGCCAGCGTTAAAAATCTATAGTTTACGTGCACTCAGCAAACACAAATATGACTGCACTGAGAGAAATGTTTTGTATATGGGACTTACAAAGTTTTCTTATTTTTTAATTTAAAAATTTTATTGTTCTAAACAAAATTTGGTTTTTCTCTTAATGTATAACATACGTAAATATACATCATTTACATCTATATTATATAGCAGCTATATTTATGGTTTGCTAGACTGTAGATTCTCAGTACTGATAGTAAATTTTGGAACACTAAAACATAATGTTTACCTGGATATCAACAGTTCAATTTTTCTTTGCATATTTTCTTTCAATACACGTTTCAACTTTGTCCGCAGGCCAGAAAGAAGCAACAGGGCAAACCGTGCCCCAATAGACAGTGCACCGGTCGCTTAGAGATATTATCGTGTCGCGGTCATTGCGGTTATCCCGTGACGCACTTTTGGCGGCACACAGAACACGCGATCTTCTTCCAAGCCAAGGGCCAGCACGATCATCCGCGACCGGAGGCGAAATCTACATCGGAGGCGCGAAGAAGCGTGGGTGCCGGTAGGAGGGTCAGAGGGCTGGCAGTGCTTTTAGCGAGAGAGGCCGCTCTAGGCTCCAAGGTAATTTCATATGCGACCACGTAAACTACTTCAAATAAAAACAGAAGAGAATCATAATAATATCATAAAAACATCATTATGACCTTATTTATCATTTATAAGTTCAAATTCAAGTGACAATAACGTTATGATGATGTTCTATGATATCATTATGATTTAATTATGTGTTCTACCTGAGATGTTTGGAAACACTCGAGTCCTCCTATACCATTTTCTTCTTATTATTCACCTAATGTTAAACAAGAGGTCTGTTTTATAGTTTAACTAATATGTACACTTTTGTATTTAAAGTGAAATAAGTATTTGTTTGATATTTGACAAAAGCAAGAAGTTCTAGCTATGACAATATTGCATAACGCATAATACATGTGTATAGTGCATAAAGGAATCAACCAATCGAAATTCTTCTTTTCCATGGAATGGGAAGAAAGGAAAGATTCTGATTAGTCGATTCGCTTATGCACTATGTGTAATGCGTTATGCAAAAGTCTGTGCTGCGGCCTTAAGTGACAAAAGAAAGTTCTAGCTAGTGCAGTCCAGTGCAGCAATAAAAATAAACCTAATCATAAAACAATACATGGGGCCACTTGGATTATATTTCCGAAAATGCCATAATTAGCAATTCTTTTACCTTTCTCCAATTTTAGAATTAAATGCCGATTTGATATATTTTTTCAAATTACATCAGCCAAATAATATTTGTATCTTGAGCTTGATCACTTTATAATTTATAATTATATATCGCAAAATATTTTACAACAAATTTAATTGTGCAAGAAAAGAAAAAAAAATGACTCACCGTAATGAAGAGATCGTATCGAATCCTACAATCTGTGGCCGCGCCTTCCTGCAATCAATGGAAAGTCACGTTTAATGAACAAATTACAATGAAGTGCATATGTTTCATTACAGTTAATGTCACTGAGAGGAACTAAAAGACCAAGCACGGACACGCTCGAGCAGCCCTCGAGAACGACGCAGCCACCTCCATTGATCTCTGATAAAGGTTACTACTTTATACTTTGTTATCACATCCAAAATGTAACATTAGGCGTCACTAATTAATCTCTATTGAAATACGAGAGCATCGAATGCTCCGACATGTACGTATTTTGTTTTCCCTTCTCATAAAGCCTATTCTACAATGTGCTTTTTGTTTCCTGTTTCTTGCTTTTTGCCTCTTATCCCGTTTTTCGTTTTCTGTTGTTCGAGATAAACGTTAACGAATATTTCAGAAGAAACAGAAAACACACATCAAGAAATATAATTGTCGATAAAACGATCACAAAGAGGAAAAAAGCAAAAGGTAAAAAGCAAGAAACAGGAAACAAAGAGCACATTGTAGAACAACCATAAGACGACACGACGACAATCATACGCATAACTGTACACAAGATGGCGCTAGCGACCAGATACCTGCGAACAGGAACTGCAGGCGCGTGGAGCAAAGTTGAGAATCTCAAGACGAGATATTTTATTTTTTGTAACACAGCCTCAAATTAAAATTCTCTTGCTATTTATTGAAATTGGTCAAAGCGTACAATTTTGTTTTCCATTTGCCTTCCTAAATCTTAATTTGTAAAATATCATTCTTTATTTACAATTATCGAAATCCTAACAAAAATAAAGATTGGAACGATAATCGAATAAGGTAAGAAAAACAGAAGTGTAAACAAAGCTTCTAAAAAGCAAAAATTGAGAAATGTAAAAAAGTAAATGCTTTTTCGTTATCTCAATTTTTGCCTCCTAGAAGTTTCGCTTCTGTCACTCTCCTCTTACGTTCGATTTGTGCTCCGATTTTTATTTTCGCCAGGGAATATTTTTGAATATTTTCTCTACAAAAAATTTACAAAGAATTTATCACGAGGATTAAGACTGCATTATGAAGCATCCTGTATATCGAGTTCTACACTTAAAATATTTAACTTATATTGAAGTATTGAACTTATATTGAGTTTTCGTAAAACACAATTAAGTAGAAAAACAAATACTCACTGAACATCGTCGCTCCGTCAAACATTCCGACAGCATCAGCTCCAGATCGATGTTTCGCATTGAACGTATACTATTTCACGAAACAATTTCACATTAATTACAAATTAAAACCGATCGACGCGACACTTGATCCGCGAACGATCTTTTCGAGATCGTCAAAGGTTTGTTCGCGTCGCAAGCTCCAACATGTTCCAACATGCTCCTACCATAGCTCCTACTCACTCTATTAAGCGCGTTGGAGTGAGTAAGAGTTATGGTAGGAGCATGTTGGAACATGTTGGAGCATGCGACGCGAACAAACTTCAAGACACTCGCGACACGACGTCGCGACCAGCGACGCAACAAGTACGACGCTCGGAAATTGTAACCTCGATTTTCGCGTCGCGAAGCAAGTCGCGAGCCACGACTGAATGTCATCGCGAAGTATCACACGAAGTATCGCGTTTAATGCACTCCCCACGGAAGTAAAAGCGGATTCATTCAGGTTTATTGCCTCTCAAAACCGTACTCGCTCGTTTTCAAGCCGATAGATTACAGATTTGACTTCGCCATATCTCGCCGAACAACAAATGCTACTAAAAAACGTGTACCAACTTAAATTGCTACGGTGGCCTGTGATTGGCTAACTTTAAATCCTCGCATTTCAAAAACTGCCGCGTACTTTGAACAAAGATAACGTAATAGAGTAAATACAACGACATTTAGCAGTCAGTTTCTCTGCAATATCTCGATTCGCAAATTTTGAGATTCTGTGCATAAAATGCACTAAATTTTGATAAAATTTCAGTTTTTTACTTGCAAAATTGATTACTATTAAAATTAAATCTGCAGTAAACCGCGAAAATTGCACCTACTCACTTACTTCTTATAAAGTTTTCTCCAGTAATTGGAGAATGAAAAATAAATTCAAAATTAAATACTAATCGGGCTCTCCAAATTAAAAAACAATAATGTACAATGAGAACGTTAACACAGCGCAAAAAATAAATTGTTACTTATATATAATATGTATACATATCATATATAACAATTATTATGTGTTTTATTAACTCTCCATCTGCAATCTGGATCTTTTTTGGTACAAACAGAATTTTACTCTCAATTTTCACCTTCATTTTTACTCAAATTTCAATTGTTATTAAATTAACGTTTGAGTTAAAAACCTTTGATAATATAAAGAGATGTTAAAAGTAAATCTGAATTTTTCCACATTTTTATTTAAAAGTCTAAAATATAGTAGAAAAACTTGAGTTGAACAAAAAGGATTCAAATTGAAACAACAAAGAGAAAAAATATGATTGCAATAGACGGAGGGTTAAAAAATTATATGTTATTTTATTACAATGTTAAATAATAATAAATTTTGAATAATAATAAAATTATTGTAGGATACTCGTGCTCGTGCCCGCCCTTCGAGTGCATGTGCTCGCTGCAGACGAATGTACCGTCGTATCCACAGTCTCATCATCATCAAACAACGATATACCCTCAACAGTTGCCTGCCACAGACGGGCCTTATTGGCTGCAGGACGTTCCGCCGCAAGAGAACCCCGTTGGTTATTGTTTGCCAAATCAGGTTCCTCAAGAAGCATCTTATGGCGACTTTCCACCTTTCACGGGCGATCTCTTTCAACCGGAAGAGATCTTTCAACTGGATCAACCCTTGAGGCCGGATTTCACTGCGAATCCCCAGGACGTAGCTCGTTCACCCCCAACTTTACTCGACCTTGGTAGCGGTACCATTAAGTACGAGATGAAACAGCAAAATCAAGATCAGGGTTACTGGAACCAGTTTCTCAGCGAAGACTCCAGCAGCAGTCACTTGAGTCTGCCTCAGGATGAGAGACTCCATTTCGCCAACTTCGAGCCTGAGAAAATCTCTAACGGCTTTACTTCCAGAAGAACGATGCACCAGCATCATTACGTTCAAGAAAAGAACCAGAATCAACCCGCGAACGACGTTCTGAGCTACCAGAATTATCCTCGATCACAGAGTCAAAAAGGTTTTATCGATGGAAACACGAAGGATGAACATGAGCAAACTTATTGGCCTCAAGATCAACAGGATAACAGATTACACTTGGAAAGTTTCGAAGTCAAGGAGGAGGATCTCTTATCTTCACGTAGAGAAGTTGAGAGCTACAAGAACAGTTGTCAACCTCCGATGGTGAGCAGAGCAGAATACAGCCTCTATCAAAAACCGAAGAGCGAAGATCTACAGGAAACGGTGCGACGCAACTGCAGCCCCGAGAGCAAGCCGTATCATCCTTTCGATAGTTACCACCAAATATTCGAGCATGGTGACGCTAAAAACCAGCCACACAACCGTGTTGTTCATCAAAATTCGATCCGGACGAATCTGGACGAAAGACTTCAGGGTTGCTACGGCAATCAGGAGACACCAGAAACTGCGGAAAAGCTGTTCCACAACTCCGGCGTAGCGGAAACGTCGGTCCAGTCTCGGAATAGTCCCGAATCCTTCTTCTATACCAGCAACGAACGTTGTCATTACACTTGTGAGATCCTTGAACGGGTGCCACAGATGATGAGCGCCGGACCGGCTCATGGAACCGTTAACAACTATGGCGATCCAGCTACCGCCGACTTGGATCTGCCGCCCTTTGTAGATTATACACTAGTCGGGATGCTGTGCAGCTCCACGGACGAGGAGACGTCGAGCCTGCTGCCGGGATGCCCTCAGGACTCGCACAACTACATTCCTCATCATTAGAGAACGTTCTTGCTGCTCCTTTACTCATTTGTATCATATAAATAAATATAATATAGTGTTGCACTTTCTCTCCGAACCGATAGACCCGTTTATTTGCACATAATTTATTAAATTACTGCAAAAGTCGTTATTTCATCAATTTTTCTTTTAATATTAAAGTAGATAATCACACAGAGCTTTTTAAAAAAAATTGTCGAAACACGCTAGATTTTGTACCCGTTTAATACTGAAAGTATTTCACGAGATTTCTTCGACCAGGTTTAATTTCAGTTTCAAGAATCGTGGAAGGTGGAAGAAGTAGAAGCGAATGTAGCTTGGAAAAAGGTCACAAGATTTATTTGCAACTGATTTATTCGTAACAGATACTCTCACGATCACAATTGTTATGTATGTTATGCAATATTACTATTATTATTATTATTATATTATGCCTATGCATTACACTTTCTCGATTACACGTGCGCGATATCTTCTTCCTTACTTATCTCTTACGAGAATTTTCACGAGAGCGTTCGCATGCGGCGAACGTAACAGGACACACGAACGGAACGGATGCGAGACACGTCCGCGCGATCGCAGGCTGGCCAGGACGAGAATCCTAAAGTAATGCAGCGTCAGGAGGGAGAGATGCTACCGAAGAAAAAGGGAGACAGAGAGGAAAGCGCTGACGGGATTCCAACGATTCGATCTTTTCAGTATTGAGAACGGATGTAACGATGGAGACAGAAGGCTTTGCTCTCGCGACAAACCGATCTTATGAATTGCACCATGGGCACAGTAGTGATTGTTACGTAATTCTTAAACACAATTGTATCATTGCCTCGACCGGCGGTCGATCTTGCCGCTATTTGGTTCTTTCGATACTTTTCCTTTCTTTTATATATAAGAGACAAGTACTCTCATTCAACGCAACATACACACTATTCGCAGTTTTTGGCCAATTTAATTTGATTCAATAAGAAATCAACACTAATTGATTAACTGAAAGTCAAAGTTAAATCAAAGATGCCGCAAATCAATCTAGATCTATTCGTCCTTATAATTTACTGCCAAACCGTATATTAATTTAAGCTTAATTTAATTTTCAAAATACCTAATTAAAAAAATCTTAGTCATATACAAATCTTTTCTACCGCTCTACATCTTTATGCATGCAATACAAAAAAAAGCAAAATCTCATTAAATTAGAATTACAATGCTAAATCTTTTTTCTTTTCATCTCACATATTTATTCCTTCAAAATTTGACCTCAATAATTGCCGATTACTTATTTTCGTTGGAAAATTTTTTTCTCCTAATTATCTTTCTTCTTGTGCTCTTTTTTCAATAGGTACCAGTCAATTCTGAACAAATTCAAACGAATAAATTTCCAACTCAAACAAGATCAACCTGATCCTTAACCGAATATACAAGCAATTTGCAATAAGTAATACGCTTATATGATATAGGAACGCTTTAATATTTAAATTCTCAATTTATTAAATTAAACTAGGACTGTAACTATCAAAATCGATTGAACTGAGCTAAGCAAAAACACAATTACGCACAGACCTTTCTTACTTTCTTCGAAAAAAAATATTTCGAGCAACAACGTAGTTCGTTAGAGTATCTTCTAAGGATGACAAACTGGAAAGTTAGACAATTAGGAGCTTGCTTTAAAACATTGCCACACTTTATCCTATGTCACATGGTGCAAAAAATTATTATAAAGATGCATGTAGGTAGGGCTTCGAGGATTTTCAACGGAAACATAAACAGCAACGCCGAAGGACCGCTTTTCGACTTCGCAGTTTAATGTTTCTTCGCCAATCCTCGAGCTGCGTATTAAGTGTAAATTAATATCGCATGCGCGGGCACATCTATCTACACATGTTTACAACAATAGACTGCTTTTCCTTCAGAGTGATGAGTATCCTTTTGACAAAATCCACTTTTCAATCGTCTTTAAATTAATCTGAAGGTCACACAATCTTATAAATGACAATAATGACTTAGAGTTTTTTGGAAGTTGCAGATTGCGTTTGTGGAAATACATCTTGTTCTTTTCTCTCTTCTTGCAAGAATCAATGAAACTATCTACTTCCAAATGTACAATGAAATGAGAATCATCGCGTATTTTTAATAGTCGTTGGTGTTGCAAAAATTTATAAATATATCTAAAAAAGAGAGCGATCATTCAAGTGTAAGAATAAGTGAGCTTATCGAAAAATATTCAGTTCGAAGCAATATGATATTTAGTGTCGCGTGCCTGGAGAATTTCGGTGCATCGAGCTTCCCTGGCGCTATCAAACCTACGAAAAAGTTTGGTCTAGTAGGAACCGTAGGTATACATGACATAGAAATCGCATATAGAGATCGAATGTACGATTCGAATTGAATAGTTTTTCATCATTATAACGCGTTACTATTATCATCGTTTCTTTACATAGCGATCACATTAGTACAATGTATAAGAGTTCTTCTTCTCCGTATGCGATTTCGTGCGACGAACGATGATAACGATGATGAAGAACGAGAAACGGTGTTTCTGAGAGAAAAGGGAAGCTTAATGTCTCCGTTCGTCCTCGGGGATCCAAGGGTCTTCCATCGTCTTGCGCGCGTGAGTGTACGGTGTACACGTGCGTTTCGAATCAAGAAGACAAAAGAGTAATTACAGGTTACTACTTCTTCGCGGTACGCCAAAAGCGAACGTGTCATTTCCTCGAGAGGACCTCAAGGTAGCTTATTATCCTACCGAACGGTTTATCTTACGTATCAGCATATTTTGCAAACCGCCTTTTATCGGCTCTATGTTTGCATCAATTCGAAACAGTTCGCGTACGAACGATGATCGTCGTCCATAAAAGATCGAGAACTTATTTTACATTACTTTTTCTTTTTATATAAAAGAAATAAAGATTCCAGTCACACCTGTGTCCTCGATCAAGCAAAGAACGGATCATCGCTCGACACCGCGAGGGGAATTAAGTTTTAATTAAGTAGAAGTGACTAAGTAGAAGTGAGAACGTGAAGCTAACAATCACAGCTATTGTACTGTACTACGAGTGTTTACGCGTCACGAGAAACGATAGTAGCAATGTTTAATGATAGATAATATAACTAAAAGAATTTACGAGTAATCCTCCGCAAGCGACTCTTTTGTGTGGCGGTGAGTATACTTGCGTGGTTACTAGTCAAATAATAGAAAAGGATATATACATCATATACGTGTACGTGTACATTTATAAAATTCTTTCTACGCGGAGTATACGCGGAGAATATACTCTTTCTCTCTCTCTCTCGGAGTCGATTCTCCGATGGGGCATTACTTAAACTAACGCTTGAAAAGTGTGTGTAGACGAAGTAAGTAGACTGAATGGTACTATAGCCTTTGTTTCATTCATTCTATTCGAACGAAATATTGACTTTTACATTTACCTATCTCTCGACTTCGTGGATACTACGAAGAGATTGCGAAGAGTATCAAGAGAAGAGGAAAATGAAAGTGTATGACTGAAAGTATGCAAAAAGTGAAAGGACAATTTGCGACAAAAAATACGCAAGGCATTGTCAAAAGAGAATCATTGGAAATATGTCGATATCGCGTAACACGATGTCTTCGTATAAATAACCTGACGTATTAGGTATTTTCATGAAATTGCACAACACATTTACGAGACAGTTTTCACTTTACAAAATCTTAGCCCCAAAATTTTTAGGACCTATGAGATTTTTATACGCAGATATTGCACGCCTCGTACAGTAGTGTGTGTGTGTGTGTGTATGTGTGTGTGTATGTATATATATATATATATAGCATGATATAATTATATACACGTATGTATCATTATTTATATATGTAATATATAATTATATATGTAATCGAATGCGATTATATATATATTTATAACTATACATATATTCACGACATATAAATCGCACATTCCCATAACATGTTGGTTTTGTAAAACTTACAGCTACATCTTCTTGTCTCATACAATGCAAACATAATTGTCAGAATGCGGAGAGAGGAAGTTGAACGTTGTCTAACACGCTTTCGTCTTTCCGCATTGTACATCTAATGTTGAAGTTAAACAATCCCTCTCTCTCTCTCTCTCTCTCTCTCTCTCTCTCTCTCTCTCTCTCTCTCTCTCTCTCTCTCTCTCTCACACACACACACTAGTCAACCTATCGAATTATTGAAAGAGAGAATCGTTGACGACACTCACATTCCTTTGTTTTTTTTTCGTTTATGAAAAAAGAAAGTCGAAGAATACAAATATCGTTACGCTTCACAGCTAACCACAGCATTCGGCAAATATGTTTCACTCGTTTAAAAATTATTTATATCACAATAAAACGCCGGCGCATCCTTCCGTCTCATTTCATGTTATCCAACTTGCGCATACCTCTTTCTATAGATCACTCCTTCTCCAGCGTTCATCGATATTAAGGATGCGTCTAGAGGCTCTGGCAGGTTTTGGCCTAGATCCGAGGTTTCCGGATGGTTGCGGAGACGTAAGTTCGGGATTTGCGTTCCGGGTCGCTGGTCCCCTAACGAACGCGGCCTGCCGACGCAAACCCTCGATCACAGCGCTTGTACTAGGCAAGAATCAAGGGATTCTCGACACAGTCTGAACGTAAAATTACGGTAGTTGACTCTTCGACATCGAACCTGTCTCGTCTGTCAGCGCGCGTGCATCTCGTGGCTTAGCGCGCACTCTGTAGAATTTCGTGCCACGTGGGACGTGGTACCGATTTTCATGCTAGAAAGAGAACGAGATTATATTTCACTTTTTACTGTAACGAGTGATATATTATTTAATTATAATACAACTTTACAATCTACGATAATTAATCAACAAGGCTTACCTTTCTCGCGTGACAATACTCCTTGTCGATCACTTCAGCGAGAACGCACTTCCGAGAACCACTCGGATTCATCCCTTCCAATGCATCTACGCAGTCCGAATGAAGGAAATAAAAAGTCGAAGATTCCTGATACACCGCATAATTGCTATGTACAGCGTCCCAGACTACGAGTACCACGTCACCTGGATTACAACTAGTGATAGTGACAATTCCCTGTTGCACCATCTTTGCCACTTTTTCTGCGACCTTCTTATGTATGTATGAGGGAAGGGAGGGATGGAAGCACATTGATTTGGAAGATGATCGTCGACTCGTCGGCTCTGGACTCGTAGCCGCGTCCCGACTTGAATTGGAGTCCGAAACTACTGCGACCGACGCATTCATGTCTTTGTCGCGATTTTCCGGCATCGGATCAATACCAAATGTCCTCTTGGTTCGTTCTTTCAGCAACTCAACCTCCAAACGAATTTTATCTGTCATTAATGCCTCCACTTTTGCTTCAGCTGCTATTTTACTCGCGCGTATCGAATTTAGCTCGCAGGACAGTCTCTTGTTGTCATTTTCGAGAGATTCAAGTCGCCTCGATAGTCGAGCCAGATCATCATCATCAGCTTCCAATCGTACTTTTTTCGATTCCGAGACCTCAACCTCATACTTTTCGGATTCCTTGAAAATGTCCTCTAGACCAATCTGACCAGCATCCAATCGATCGTAGCTCAAGTCTTTGCATACTCCAGCTTCTAGAGGATACACGATATCATCGTTTTGTTCCAAAACCGTTCGCATTGCTTTGTCTGCGGTTTCTTTGTTCTCCAAACACGCTTTACCCGCTTCAAGATTTTTCATCTATGTACACAAAAAATAAAACAGATAAAATATATAATGATCGATCAAAAATATACAGAGTGATCTCTTTCTTTAGATGACTCTTTCATCACTCTCATCGCATTAAGTATATTAAATATATATGTGTATACATGTGATATATGATATTCATACCTTTTCCATCAAAGTTTGCTGTATCTCCGATTTCAGTTCAAAATCTCCAAGTAATCGATCTATCGTATGCTTATAATGTTTGCCCTGTTCAATCAATGCGGCCGTTCTCATTCTGTACATTTCTATTTCCCTATTTTTCTCTTCGACTACTTCCTTCGCCAATCTTAATTCGTTGTCCAATTTTGCCATGCAATCGGCCCTTTCTTTTATGATAGCAGTACGAACTGCCACAGCATTCTCAATTTTCATATCTTCTCTTGCTTGCGCCAAAATTGCTTCATGATTTACGAGCTCGATAACATCTGTCCGCTGCAAGAAATAAAATTAACATTTTTTTTATTATCTCGTTACACTTTTAATAATCGGAATAAACAAATCACTTACTTCAATCTTCTCTAAACTAGAATCGCTGGGACTCCTTTCCATGGTAGAAGCGGTCATAAGTTTGAAGCGGCTCCGAATGGTTTCTAATTCCGTTTTATATTCCATCTGCAATTTATCGGTTGCCTCTTTCACCATTCTTTCCTGATCGTTGCGCGCGGTGACCAGATTCTCCTCTAATTCTTGAATTCGCTTCTGACACTGCGTCAATGAATTCGTTAAAGAAGTGATCTCGAGGAATCTCTCGTCATTCAATTTTTTCACAGCCTCTTCCTTATCTATGCGCGCTTGTTCTAGTACCCTCGAATAGTCCTCGAGTTGCTGATGTAAACGATCATGTAAGTTCCTCCTCTCGATTTGCTCGTCTTCCAATTTTTGACGCATCGTGGCCACCAGTCGCTCGTGTTCCGCCAATTCAGTTTCTTTTTCAAGAAGATTACGCTTGAGCGTGCAGATCTCTTCCTCACGACTCTGCATTAGCTTCTTAACATCCGCGATCTCGTACTCGTGCTCGATTGTCATTTCCTGTTCACGCTCTTGAAGACGTCGATCGTATTCTCGCGAATGCAAGGACAATGCCACTCGAACGCGCTCCGTCATCTCAACGATGCCGTTCTTGTCCTCATTAGATTGATTTCGCAGAATCGCCAATTCATTCCGCACGGAACTGAGCTCCTCGCATACAACCGTTTTCATAGTTTTCAGGATAGACCGCAACCTTTCCACTTCCTCACGCGTATTACCGAGATTCTCCTGAAATGAGGAGCACCAGAGATATTTCGATGAGTTGTATAAGAATCATATTTTGTGCAACGGATTGTCCTCGACTCTGAGTAAAGTAGTCAAGGAGAATTCGTGTCAAGGAGATTAGTCAAGGGAAACTCCACTCTTTTTGTTAATTTTAAATCACGAATGTCCAATTTGCGCGGTACGCAAAATTGCAATCATTTCAATTTAGAAACAAATGTCTTTGTAAAAGCAATCGTGTAGATGAGTTCAATGGGTTCTGAAGGAATGTGTGACTCGAGGGATTGGGAAACGAGTGCGACGCCAGCTATCCTGTAAAAAATCAAGATGCACGCATATATATGTATACACGCGCGCGCGTGTCTATTATTGAATGCCATAGTATTTGTACAAACAGAAATCAGGGAGCACAAGAGATTCAGTTCAATTAGTTCGAACGGTTACGGAACATAAGTCAAACAGTAATACATACCCACGTCACGAGCTCTAATTTGCATATAGTCAATTCTAATCACTAACGAATATAAAGATATAATAACGAAAGCACCTAGAAATCATAAAGAAGAAAATTGAATCAACTACTAGTACGTTTAACAAAGTACCGAGGAATATTTTAGATATCTTGATGCGGAGAGGACAATGAGAGGAAAATATAAAGAAAGGTGAGAAGAAGAGAAAGAGAAAATTGTACATTTTATAATATATTAATTTTAGAAAACGATGAATAATAATATAAAGGCAGTACTTTACGGAACGTTTTACGGCTACGACTACGATAGTTGTCTGTTAGCGAGCTTTAAGTCGTCCAATACCTGAAGGAGGGACACGATAGCCTGATGCTGACCGTCGGCGGGATGTTCGCTGAGGCTGCTCGGCAGAGATTCATCCATGTAAAATTCCGTACCCATGAAGTCGGTAGCACCTACACCGACGGAGGGACTGCTACCACCGCTACCGGATAACGGATGCTGATGTTGCTGATGCTGGCCGTCGCACATGACGGAGGACCGTAGCAAGGAAGGAGGATTCGGACTCAGGGAATGTTGCTCCTCGAGCGGTATAGCGTCGCGATAATTCGAGAGACCGCTCACGCCTCTGCGAAGCAAACAACTGGAAGAATCGGCGGCGCCGTTCTCCACGCACTCGGTCAGCGGACTTAGCTGCACCGGACGCTCGCTCGTGGCGGATAGACTGGGAAATTGGAAAGAGCCGGGTTCGCTTGATGTGGTCGAACGTGTTGTTAAATCCGCGACTTTCGAGTTTAACGGGGAGACGTTAGTCGAGGTCGAGGAAGCGGGGGACACGCTTCGAGAGGCACCAACCTCCAATTGCTTCTGCCGTTTCTGTTTCGCCCCGTCGAATACGCCGGGCTTGGTTACTTCCACGCCGGCTTGACCAATTTTCTCGAACTCCTCCGTATCAGTTTCGGATTCAAAGTCGCCCCTGAAAATCGATACAAATGTGACGTTCGCGATTTGTATAATTCACCGCATAAGGCGACAATATAACGAGTTATTAAGGCTCACCTATCAGATAACAATGGCGCTCTAGTGCGTTCTTGTTCCTTTGCGGGAATATCGGTGCTCACCGATGTAGTGTCTTTCTCCTTGGTGCCATCGGTGCTACCTTCGGTGAAGCTTTTCGATAAGAAGAATTGCGTTATGCTGCTTAAATCCGGCGTAGAAATCGTAAGCGCCAAATCCGGAAGCTGCGATCGCAATGACTCCATGTCGTCCGCTGTCAACTATGTAGTTAAATATGAAGAATGAATTATTCGTATATGTATACTTTAATGATTAACAAAGTCTATCGCAGATCTTACCTTAGGTAGCCCGTTGTCAAAAACGGAAGGTGCTTGCGTTGCAAAAGGTGGTGGTGTGTCCTCCAGGCCTGGGAAGAGGGTGTTCAAGAAGTGACCGTCAAATTTGCTCTGAAACTCTCGCCTACGTGCCAACTCTTCGCTGTGAACAGTCAACAGCTGGCACGCCAGATTGCTTGCCCATACGAGGAAAGCTTGCGAGAAGGTGCGTCTTCTAACAACCTCAACCACTGCGCTTATGTACATCTGCGGAGCTAGATGGATCTGTTGAAGTACCTCCAGATGCCGTCGCAACCGCTTCAGACTCTCGTGATATATGATTAGCTTGTTGCCCACTTCCACCATTTTATTCTCCACGTACATGATCCACTTCAAGCGATGATAAATATTCACCGACAACTCTTCCTTCGCCTTGGTGCATCTGCGGCGGATGTCGCGCAGCTGATTGTGATTTTGCAACATGACGAGCAATTGCCGCCGGTGAGAATTACAAAGATCTGGCAGGACGCTCGCATCGCCTAAATTGCTCGCGCGATTCTGATTCTGCAGGAAACCTTGAGCAAGCTCGCCCTGCTCGTGAACAAGTCTCTTGGTCTGCACCATCAGCTGTTCCAGGGCAAACAGCCTCTCGCCTAGGCCCTTAATCTCCTTCATATCCTGCTTATTAGCATTATCGACAGCTCCGTTCACTTCTGCCTTCAAGGCCTGCATCAATCGTTCATCGAACTGCTCCAGGCCACGCGAGCACTGCTCTGCCACTTGCTCTAAGCTGCTTTGATTGTCTTTCGCAGAGATCCATCGTAACAGACTCAGTACTTCCCCACTATCCTCCGATGCAGTTTCGGAAGTTTGACTCGGTTGATCATCTGGACTCAACAAACCCTCGGCTTGAGCTCTCAAGGCCGGCAAAATTGGAATTTTTGCAAGAGTGCCGAGATCAGCGCTGAAGCTGCAATAAAATTTTATATTCGTTTTTTCAAACGTAACTTCGCTATTTAATAGAATGAAAAACATAAATTTAAATGTTATCCTACTTCTAATTATTATTAATTTAAAAATTCAATTTACTATACATTAAAATGTTACAGACATTAAGCAATCACTTATATTTGGTGAACAATAAACTTTGATGCGCATATTTTGGGATAAAATTAATACTACGATCATTTAATTACTCATTAGCAGTATAATCAATGATAATTGAAGCAGCTACGATTAAACATGGTAATCAAAAGCTATAATAATTAAAACGTGACTTCAATGGTAATTATATTCCATTGTAATTAAAGTAATTATTGAGAGTAACATTACGCTATACGTTTATGGTAGCTGCTACTCATAATTCATTACGAAAAATTTGCTTAATATCCCGTAACACATCCTAAGCCCATTAATCTGTACTCTCACTATTATTCAATCGAGCTTTGATCAGCTTGATAAAATCTATAATACGAAAGAAAACCAGTCCCTGACGCATTAAATCGTATCGTTCAATGCATCCTGCCAATTAAATTATTGACTAATTTATGCAAGTAACATACAGAGAGATAAAAGTGAAATATTTTATAATTCTTCGAAACTCTCGCTTTGTCTTTCATTAAATTTCGTCATCATAAATTTCTTGCCAGTTTTGATAAATTCATCGATATCGAAAGAATATTGAAACAAGAATAGAATTCCACGATATTTACACACCAATGAAATGAAACTGATATTTACACATCAACAGAACTGAGAAAATGAAATAGAACTGAGAAAAAAAGGTCCATACTTATCAAGGAGCTTCATGTGCTGCTGCCTCTCGGCGAGGTACAGGACGAAGGCTTGCTGGAACTGCTCGGCTCGTGATTGAAACATATGCGTGATGTCCTCGAGATTGGCGACCACCGCGGCCCAGCCTTGTTGCTGGAGATGCTGATCGTGAACCAGCCTCTCGCAGATCCTCGTCTGCTCACGCGCCAGGCCACAACATTGTTGGGCCAAATGAGCACGTGCGCAAAGGGTCTGATAAGTGGCTGGCATTGCCAGTGAGGCATCGATCTGAGTCTGCAGGTCGACATCTAATAAACAAAGATAAAAATCAAAATAAATACTTGTTTTCGCGTAATTTTGCTCTAAAATATAGTATTTTGATAAATTATAGGTAATACGATAGAATTACATAATAAACGGCTTCTATCTGACGCTGTCAGTATATTAGAAGTTACAAAATACAAGCACTGTGAAGTATTTTTCTAATAATAATAAACCTAGAAACGGTAACGAAAAAAAAAACGTATATTGCATCTATTACGTATATTGTGACAGTGTATTCCTTTCGAAAATTGTACGTCACGTAAATTACAATATGATAGAGATTGTGAGAAAAGAATACAGAACAACACACAATATCTCTTTCTAGGAATGTGGATTAGAGAAAGTTATGTTTATCCCGTGTGCAACCTCAATTCTAACTTTAATAAAATGGTTCTTGCATTACCTAGACCATGCTTGAACGAGAATCGATGTACCTATAATCTTTTTGTGCCTGTCAGGCGTCTGAAAGCGCGTACAACTCGACAACTCGTGACTAAATCTGAGAATTTAATGAGGTTCTATCTAGTTAGTGAAACAGACACAAATAAGACGCAAATGCTTTTCACTACAAACAGCTATGAATTTGAAGCTTGAAGTTGTTGTCGATCGTATTACGAACGTAACAAAGGCAACTAGGAAATGTACTCCTTTTACGTAAGGATGATGTTAACACGCGAATGTTGACGAGCTCGTAGCATCAGACAAAAACTATGCAACGGATCGAACCAAGTGGCAGGTGTATAATTGATCGGCGAGGCTCGCCAGAGAGCGTAATCTTGGCACGCGATGAAAATTCAAGGTCGCCATGACACATATCGCTTCAGCAACCTTACGTCACACTCTAGATTCAAGAGGCGAATTACGTTTAATTTCTTTAATTAATTAATTCATGTGTGCACGAAATCGCGGAAAAAAAAGGAAGGTCATTCGAACCGATGATGGGGAGTAGATTCGAGTATATACCTATATAAAAGGACGGTAAGAGAATAAATGACACAAAGGAAAGAAGTATGATACGTGGCACGTGTATCGCTGCATAAATTTACAGACCGATATTTTACATATCCTATCACGCCTATTTAGGATATTATACATATCCTATCATGCCTGTTCCATAATGATAATGCATGTGTGACTCGATCTTTATAAACCACCAAGTGACCCTACTGACTTGTAAGTGCAAAATGTATCGTCATTATGCGTGATCGAACAATCGGCGAGATGCCGCAATATTTATTTGAAAGTCAAATAAGTCATCGGCAGATAATCGCAAAGAAGGAAGAAGTGTTACGGATGTAATCATTACATTGCTTATCGCGACGCTGATGCTCCACTTACCAAGCATGCTACAGATGCATATACATATGAATTAAGAAACTGTGAAAATTCTTTATCGAAACTGTAAGTCTCAATTTACGATAACCTTTGGCAGAAATAATTATTTCTTACACATGTACCCATTTTTATCTTCTCTTTGCGTTACGTGTTTTCACAGTGAAAAAGATTAGAAAAAAGGCATAATCGCTCTTTGATCTCGTATCACGAAGCAGAAAGTCCCCTTATGATTTTACCGCTTGCATCATTCATACCGAGAATCTAGACAGCGTGTGAATCCTTTTTTATTGCGAGATACATCAATCATTATATATACAGAGGACAAAATAATATAAAGTATTATACACACGTTGTTATAATGTTTTATAGAATTATGAACTTGTTACAATTGACTGTTAAGAACACTTAATTATCAATAACTTATGTGAACATTGACGATTATTCTATCGTTCTGTTGAATCATGGGCCGTTCATTTAATGACATCTTACAAATAATTGCGAGCGACTTTGTTATGTAAGAAATTAAAATTTACATTAGGTTTTTATCGTTATAATAATATTGGAATGTACCGCTTTTTTTAATTTAATTGTTAGATAAATGTTGAAAATGATCTCACAGAGATTGAAACGTATGTTCTTGTTTTGTTAGTTTATCTCTAATTATTGGTTAATATAATAGCATTAAACACCCAGCTTGGCTCATAACCCTTATTTTGTGTAATTTTATTTATTTTATTGTTATAAGATACTTTGTACTATTTTATTATAAATAACAGACCCATCATTTACTTTTAATATACGTTCTATTCTGAATAAAATAGAGTCATACAATGCTTGAATAGTTATCAATGGAATGTTAAACTATACTTTTAATAGAACAACATTAACAAGAGATTGACCTATCATTTGCTTTATTTGCTTTTAATACATATTCTATTCTTGTTGAAATAGAGTCACACAATGCTTGAACAGTTATTAATGGAAAGTTGTACTATTCTTTTAGAACGTCTTTCAATTGCTTATATAAATGATACTAAAGAAAATTTTAAAATTGTTACTGTTCTCCAAAACTTCAGCGTCTTTCTTGACCAATGCAATCGTCCGATGTAAAGATCATAGAATTATTTGCAGTTTTGAGGAACAGAGTAAGAAAAATAGATTTCCTTCTCCAATATTTTTCAGTAATGAGATATTTTTTTAAATATAGAAGAACGGTATAACATTGCGCGCGCGCTTTCTCTCTCTCTCTCTCTCTCTCTCTCTCTCTCTCTCTCTCTCGTAGTTTTTACATTATTCAAGCATCAAACTTCTTCCAGTAAAGATATAATCTGTATTAAGGATAAATATAAATGCCGCATAAAAACAAAGATAAACCTTGTATTACTAGAAAAAAAAAAACAAAAAAAGTAATATACTTCTCAGGTGTTCATTATTTTATCTATTCCCTGTAGATATCAATCTTACATTAATTTATACGCGCGCTTTTGCAATGAATATTTTATTTCTGTTTCTCGAGAATATAGAAAAATCGGTAATAACATTTAAAAATAAAAATACATTTCTCCCTTCTGATCGGAGTATTATGGCGAAATGTGCCATTATCTTGCATTTCTTTACATGATATAACAAATCGGTAATTTGTGCAGAAATTTAACAGAAATTTCTCGCAAACGAGAGTGGCGCGCACAAAAACATATTTTTCTTCACCATAATCTACTTCAGAGTACATAATCGACTACACGTTGTTCCTCTTGCTGAGGCGTTCCTTCAACTTTCACGGAGGAGATAATTGAGTCGCGAGAGATTATTCGCGACAATAAACATTATTGTGAAAAAAAGCATGATGAAGTCTGGAATATAACGTGGCGTAAATTACCGGTTGTTGAACCAACAATCTTCATCATTTTATATGTATGGAAGATTTTTCTTAATCTAAACGTTTCTCATTCCCTGCCCCTCCCCCTCTCTCTCTTTCTCTCTTCTCTTTTTTCTTTCTATCAGTCTTTCTAACCATATAATATAGTAAAGAAAAATATGGACATCCCCGAGTCTAAGACATCGACAAAAATGTGATAAAGCAGCGATATAAGGTATATTTACGTCTATAGGTCTGATGCAGGTATACCGCATACGTCATTTCATCGATCGTATCTTTTATAGAGCGCGGCTGAACGAAAGTTTGCGTGTAACGCGCGTAGTTCCAAGCTAGGATCGTGGAAACCTGCATTACGCTGGGGACGCAGCTTCGTAATGGCTTTTAATATGTTCATCGTGCGGGAAAGCTCTCCGGATTCCGTCGATTTTTACACAGCAATTTTTCCAATCGGTAGACTCGAACATTAAACTGCAGACTACTCTAAGTACAGATACTAATTGCTCATTTGCCATCTCGAAAGAGTATTAAAGAGTACATCTCATGCCTTTATCTCGCGCTCGTTATCTCGACAGATTCGATGCATCGGCGATATTGCGGCATCATCGAAGGCTACCAAGTCCGCGACCTCGTTCGCACGGTAATTGCACGCGCGGCGCGGTCGGGCCAAAAAAGAAAAATCGGACGCGATGGCTCGTGACGAGAAGCAATAATTCCGGTATAATTGAAGCGCGGAGAAATCGTGCTAAAGGCGCGTTAGATAGTTGGCGTCACACAGTTTCGGGAAGTCCAATCTAACAAATCAGAAAGTTTCTTTTGAAAAATGCTAATGCGCAAGACGAATAAAAGCATCGATATTTCTATGTGTTTATATCTAGGCGCGCCCCTCCTCCCCCCCCCCCCCTAAAATCGCATCGAACCCATCTATAACGTTCTCCTTTCAACAACATCTATTGTCGATACCTAAAGGAGTGCCGCTTACGGCACTTCAGGCGTTTCAGCATCAGAAAGCATTCGGATAGAATAAATGGCAAGTCCGTGAAATAGAATGAATACGTAGCACTTTCGAGGATACAAAATATATATTAATGTCGCTCCACTTTCCCGTCGGTAATTGTTTCTTCGTTTCACGAAAAGCTTAATGATACGGATGACAACACGATCGCAGAAAACGAAACAACGTTTTCGAGAGCAAGCTACCTCTTTTTCTTTCTGTCTCTCATCGCTTGATATCTCCTTTCATGGGATCCTGTCGTTTCGTGGGATCAGCTTCGTCGCTCGATTCGCAACCGATGCGAATCCGGATGACTCTCGCGCACTTCGCGGAATCTCGGAAGAGTCGCCATTAAAGTACGAAACAAAGCCATCGGCGAGGCTCGGCCTCGTTCACACGATAATTGCAGGCTACGCTCTGGCCAAGCGATACACGGAAAATCGCATGGTTGCACCGCTCGCGCGCCGGCCGTTGCCGGGTTCCCGTGAATAAAACAACCGCCATGGAGTCGCGAACCGTGTACCACCCCAAGTGTGAGTGTTCGCTAGCAACAAGAAAGTGCATTTCCATTCTAATCTACTCGGAGGTTCTACCAAACCGATCTTTAACTTTCACCCGCGTTCCACCGTATGGCAAAAAAGATGTATTAATTTTCTTTCGTACAGAGGTTTTCCTTAATTAACAAAACAGTTTATCACGAAGATAAATCAAATTACGAAGCACGATGATGATATAAAAATGCGAATAAATCTCAAGACAAATAAAAAACAAAGTAAAGAATAAACCAATACATAAAAAAAATCAAAAGAGGAATAAAATATGAGTAGAAAGTATATATATGTATATATAAAGGAAAAAAGAAAGTATAAAAAATATCTCAACCAATTTGATGCTAATATTTCTTTCTTTCGAAAACTCTTCAAGATTTCTTGCAAGAATTTTTTATTTGATTATTCAATGCGCAAGGAGCTCTTTTTTTTATAACTTGCAAATTTTTAATATACATTTCGATATTTTTGCTAAAGAAAATAATCAGCTGATCGCAGCTGTAACTCGCACGTTCCGCATCTCAACTCGGTTCCAGCCGAGCGTTAGTAGCCTAGATGAACGCAAGGGAAGTGTGCTTATCAAACTATTATAATGATCATACCACGCGATCCGGAGACATCAAAGGACTCACCGCAATATTACGCGGAAAACCTACCGAGCGCGTAGGCCGATCTGTCGTAATACGCAGGAAATAAGAATCTAAGAACTACAGTCCACAATGGTTGCATTCAGCAAAAAAGCAGCTTTGCAACTGTTGGAAAATTCTTGAATATGATTGGTTTATACTCGTATATTTAGATCCAGTGAGGAACTAAGGGCAAGACCAATCATATTAAAGAATTTTATAAAAGTTGCAAAGCTACTTTTTCTGATGAACGCAACCAATATAACACGTTACACATGTATATGCACACGAAACGGTTACGACACGCAAAACGATTACAACACATAGAAGAAATAGCAGGTACTCGAGGTTGCGAGTATGTATTTATCAAGAAAGTGCACCAAGTCATTTTCACAGTAACTACTAGTCGGACAATCGAGTAATCGAATTACGATTATCTTCGAAAAATAACGTGCATTCTAATCGCACATGACGTGACACGTAACGAGATATTTTATTTATGTAAAACATATGTTGTAATATGTTAATATATAACCTCCACTCTAATAATAAAGATTTGAATAAAAAGAATTTTCTGGAATGATGATGGTTGAGTAAAAATTTTACAACATCAACCTTGCATAATTACAGAAGATATAGGTTAGCTCCGCACACAGTATCTACCGTTTTGTATTATATTTCGTGAAACTGCACACGAATACAGCCGTTATTACGAGAAAAGCTCGGCAGCGACGTGAGTATGGTTATTAAATATTTATTCGTAATTACAGCTCGGTTAAGTGCAATTCGGAAATATGAATCTGTTGACCAACGTCTATAGTACAGTTTCAAAGATATATCATCTATCTGGAATAAGAGTAATGATGTTAACTTTGCACTTGTGATCATATTCATGCGTTATGTTCGTCAAACATAACTCTATGTAATTTCAGAATATGTTAGAGCGATAGCTTGCTTTATACAATGTATACGACGATCATATATAAAATTAAACTGTAAATGCAAATCATTCAGCAACAGGCACTTGTAACGTGATCAGAGATACCTGTGCGTCATTCTATTAATCTTACTTTGAACGAGACACATGTATGACTTCTTATGACACGTACGACTGTCTCGTAATGTTATAAAGTTCCGATAAAGCTGACGTTGTCACTTACACGTATGTTTACTTACCGAAATGTTCACTTCAGCAAATGGCCTAACGCAATAGTCAGTTACAATTGTAAACTTACAATTACAATTAGTAGTCGTACAGAGTACTTAAAAAAAGGCTTAAAGGACAGTTGCATATAATGTTAAAAATAGATATGTTCAGTCCTATATATAGAAAAATACATATTGTATTTAAATATTAAGTATTTAATTTGAGTATATATTTCAAGTTCATATATCAACGCAAATCTAACATAGGTTTATTACAAGCATCAAGTTTATTCAAAAATATATTCTGAATCCCAGTTTAATACTTAGTTTAATATTCAATCAAAATTATTAAATTTAAACAAATTTGATTGCTTATTGTATAAATCGCTTTTTCGATAAAACAATATTCTTTAAAAAAAAAAGGGATTCTTATTTTAAGTACACAATAATAAGTTTTTTCAAAAGAAGATATTAAGTTAGAGCTGCTTTCAGCTAAAATAAAAACAGCTAACTTAACACCTCCTTTCTAATAAGATTTTCTTAAGAAAGATTTAGTATCAAGAAAATATTCTCTGCTAAAGATAACCGTTACTTAAAAGAAAAAAATAAATTGAATAAATCACACTTTTCTTGACAGTAAAATGATATCTTTTTGTGTATAAACTAGTGGATAAACTCCTTAAGATATGGATAATTTATTTTACTGTTTTCAGTTATGAAACTAATATTCGAAACCAAAAATGTATCGTATTATGACGCACGTATGTGTCTCGCCGACACATTCTAATGTTTTTAATGTTCCAGCGTATTATCGGTACACTGAACGTCTACTTTAGAAACTAGAGCAGAGTTATCTGCTTATATACGGTTTTAAATTCTTCCGTCCCTTTTTTCGATCACCCTGTACGGCAGCCTCGATAGGATGCAACGTAATATATTTTATGCAGCGTAATATATTTTACGCAACGTAATATATTTTACGCAACGTAATATATGCGTGCGAGCATACACACATATGAGATATTGTCGTGCTCGTTGCAACAATGTATGCGATTACGGTAATCTCCGTGTATGACATATACGACCGAGTTCATACGCGTGCATGCTGTATTATTGCTTTCCGCGGTTCTGTCCGAGGTCTCGCTACGTCGGAGGTTTCCATCGACCGTCTCTCGACCAAGTCAGACCAACACGAGAACGTTTCCCGACGTGTTTCATGCTTTATTACTTCGACCAATTCTTGGACATTACCTCAGCAATTTCGCCCTTAAATCGGCACGCGATTTCTCTTTACGATATTAACGATACCTAAGTTGCTGATTATTGTGTCGTTATTAATTTAACAAGAATGTATATATATGAAATAATATCATTAAAGGGATCCTAAAGCCGTCTGTATTACCGACTAATTTTTGTATAACAAATACTTTTTTTCTCTTTCACAGATTCGAAAATCCTTTTCCAGGATTAAAGTATATACATTAATACGTGTTTGTGAGGTGGAGTTTATGTCGAGAACGATAAAAAATTTTTCTTAAGATTTTTTTCAATTTCGGAATTTTTTGTCGTTCTCGGCATAAATTCCACCTCACAAACACAATTTAATGTGTATACTTAATCCTGGAAAAGGATTTTCGAATCTGTGAAAGAGAAAAAAGTATTTATTATACAAAAATTACGATTTAATCGATAATACAAACGGCTTTAGGATCCCCTTAATACACGACTCAATTGCATTCTTTATGGAAAGCTAACTTTCTCGTATGTACTGTAGAATGCTATAAGTCAATTTTCTACTAATTTTTAAATTTAATTTTATATCTTATTTAAAACAGGAGATAATAAGATTTAATTACCGCGAGAAGAACTCGCTTCTGTATCGTTGAATCAAAAATAGCGAAAATGAAATTCTTTCAAACATTTCTTGACAATATAAGGCATAGCTGCAGTTCACGCTGTAAAATGACTATAAAAATAATTAATAAAATAATTTTTCAATTACTGCATGAAAAAGAATAATTTTGCTGATGAATCTAAAAATTTAGTTAGAAAACAGATATGAAAATAATTTTGTTGGATGATTGAAATTATTATATAGAACGTTTAAATTTCAAAACTCTTTTTACAGCATTTCTTATCATGCTTGAAATTCCTACAAAATTATTTTGATGGTTCAACAAAATTATTTTTGGATCTATATTTAGCTCAATTTTTAGATTCTTCACCAAAATTGCTCTTTCCGCGTGCAGTATATTACAATTTCAAAAACATTAGAGGGTACTAGGAAATAAATAATATACTCCGGTATATTTCTTTGTCTCGCTAGCCGTTTAGAACGTTTCCCTGGAAGCCGGGAATGAAAAATCGCCCCGTGTGGTAACCTAACGAACCCCTAGCTACGGTATCGACTTTATATGCACATGCACTTGGCACACGCGCGTATACAGGGTGAAAACGTAATAGCTTGGGTCACGGTGACTCGGAGCAACTGTTCTCGGGCTTAACTTCGGTCTCGGGGCTGGAGATCTGACGTCGAAATAAATTTTGTAAACTGACTGCGAATTGTTCTCTTTTCGAAATATAAAAAATGAAGATAAAGTACACTGCGTCGTCGATATACACATGGGAAATCCGCTTACTTTCGAACACTATTATCAAGTTTTGTGCAATGTTGCGAAACTTTCTGTCAGCGTGTTATTACCGATGCACGTAGCACCGTTCCCGGCGGCTAACATTTTTCTTTTACTCATTGATCAATGATCAATCCATTTTATCTCAAGCTGTGTTGCGTGATTTGCACCAGATCGTCGACTCTGAATGCTATCGCCGAGTGTTACTGTTTTCGCATCGGTTCGATGCAAATGTATCTTCTTTCAACACGATAGGTCTAATTTTTTTGCAATGCCGAGATATTACGTATCGCAAACGATACTACATGTCGCATGGTTATTAAAAGAGAAAAAATTACAGTGTCACAGGATAATTACAATACGTGTATCTTTAGGAATATATTTATGGATACCAGGAAAATAAGTGTTTCAATAATGCTTGTAACGTGCGACGATATAAACTCACAAGACATAGACGCAAGATATATCGATTATATCGTTATTATTGAAAAAATCTTTGATTATAAATATCTTATAATCTTCAACGTAAATATTTTCCATAGACGTAATAAGAATAGATTGCGCATTCCTATAAAGTTATTACTATCGATTTAGAAAGAATGAAGTAGCTTGAATCATATCGCTTTTTCTCTTTAAAATATCGAGATGAAGGGACATGCTGATAGAGTTGGACAGAGATGCTGTTGAAATGATTCAATTCTTTCTAAAGAAGCACTGATGCTAAAATCGGAAAATGCGCAATCTACATATACCTATTACGTCTGATATTATTCATGATCTGTTTCTTGCTACTTTTCATAATTCAGTCTGACACTGTTCAATTTTGCAACTTTATGAAAATATTTTTCCAACTCAGGAATAATTGATAATGCGAAGATTTGTATTGGTTTGTTTGTGATAAAACTTTGATCAAGGTCAACCTCGTGGTAAATCGAAGATCGAAACCAGAAGGTAGTGACAGCCTCGCGAAAATGTCACGGAATGTCAAAGATACGTCTCGAGGCAAATGCAATTTCGCTCACATCTCATGTCCGCGAACGAGATTCAACTGACTGCAGAGTCGGAACCAATTGGATTTAATGGCAAGGGAAAAAATCATTACTCGGACTACTTAACGCCGCGAATTGATGTACGAGTAAGAGGCTCTTCAGATATATCGATGTTGAACGATCGTACAATGCTAAAAGTACGAACGAACAAAGTATTAAAATCTTCTTTGTTTCAACCGAAAATCGATTACTCATCATTGAAGAAATATATGCCCAGCGTTAAATAGTCCGCATCAATACTTTCGTCACGTTTAGCATTCTTCGCGATCAATGACACTCTCTTCGACATCTCTAATCAACTAACAATTCCAACGTTATGTCGTTGTTTTCGATAAACAATTCTATTCGCGACATTCCGAAACAACTGAGCGATTCAATGTCGTCATTTAAGAGGGCCGATAATCCTGAGCTTAATTTAATCCCGATCGAAGTTGAGCATCTCAAGATATAATGCTTTTCGATAAATTTTTAACGACCCAGGGTATCAGTATTCTTTTAGTGTGGAAGCGAATATAACGACCTGGATACTATTATTTAATTCATTCAAGGTTCATAACGTTGATAGACTAAAGCTGCAGAGTGATAGAAATTCGGATCTTCCATTCTGTAAATCTTGTGGACTCGTAAATGTCCACTTCTTGAGTTACCTTTGCCTGTACGCGTCGTAATTCAATCGACCGTAGAAGTACGTCCGCCATAATTCAACGAATGTCTCACAGCTCTCAGAGAAAGACGAGTGTACTTTACTATATCGCACAAAAAAGCCTCCGTGATCGACTGAATTAATACTGCCTCGGGTGCTCGCCGCGACTTCGGGAAGCATCACCGATTGACTATTTTTGCGACTCCGCGGAAAAGCGTCACGCCGCGTGCTGAGCGGCCTAGTTTCGCGTTCTATGCAACGGGAACTTGACGCTCTCGATGTCACGTCGCGTGAGATGTGCGCGCGCCCGCGCGGATGGAGAATCAGATGGTTATCCCGTGGATAACAAAATCAGGTCGAACGGTTGATCACAAGCTTCGTTAACAACGCGGCGGATCAAAGTCCCATGGCGGCGACGTCTATGACCCGGCGGAGTTTTCACGACGACGCGACATGGAGATTCTATCGGATGAATAACGCGCTCGTTGTCGTTCTACATTCTAATGCCAATTAGCAGTCTAACGGGGTCCCGGAATCAAGTCCTTCCCATACCTCCCATTATCTTATACTCGCGCTGGATCGTCGTGCTGGACGTGACATGTTAGCCCGAGAAAACATCGGTATACACGAAGGTGTAATTAACTGGAATAAATCTAGCACCTTTTGCATGATTATTGCAGCTGCGATCGTTACAAAAGAGGAACACGGATTTACCGAAGAAAACACAAAAATAATTGTAATCAGCAAAATGTACATTTATTAAATTGTATTTGCAGCAGTCGCATGTAACAGTTTTTATGCTATTATGCAGAGCGAGTCATATATAATATTATCTATAATCTTGATTTATGTTAAATATTAATAACTGTAAAAATAGATTTAATAAAAATTATATGAGACTTTTTATTTACATGCATACATGAGAAATATGAAAATCATCTTTTAGATACTATTTTTTAGATATTTCTTTACGTAAATTGAAGTATTTCTCTCCTCTTCTCGATCAATAATTATAAATGTAATGTGATAATTCAATATATAACGCAATAAAAATTTATCAGTACACTGAGAGAAAACGAAATAGTTCTAGCAACTATAAATTTGGTAACTTTTGCAATTGAAGTACCTGTAACTAGTTTTACAAAGTAATAGAAACTAAAGTAGTGCTGAATATTATAAAAATATAGTCACGGTAACAAATTGTATGCACTATTAATTGGTAGTGAAATAATGACTCAACTACATTGAGTAGTTACTTGGACTTCATACAAATAGATAACAATTACATTTTTTTAGTTTAGACAAAAATTTTTTTTTTAATTAAACACTACATCATGTAACTAATTAATCATTGTTGAGGTAACTTCAAGGAATAATATATTATAATTAAAACTCTTCTCTAAAGTATCGCTCAGTACGAGTAGTACGCGGCTTTGTCACCAGAGGGACGTAGCGGAGTTCAGTTTCTCCTAAGAAACCACTCAGCTTACAATAAAAGGCGCAGCGTTGGTTTCAAACTTGGAAGACAAAAATAAATAAGAAATGCATACACAAATTTGTATTATAAAGTTTTAATAAGAACAATAAGTAAATTAAGTGAATTAAGAAAATATAGTAATATTAACCATTTGTAATTGATTATATAATTAATGTTATATTTTCTTAATCTAGTTTACTTAATCTATATTAGAATTTAATAATATATATATAGTTGCGCTATTTCACTACAAATTTATAGTTACTGATACGACTTTTTTCTCTGAGTGTAGACTGAAAAAAAGAGTCTAATAATTACCATATGTTAAGTAAATTCAATCAAACGTTACAATCAATAATCTTCTTTTTCTAAATATAAATAAAAATAATTTTCCTTCTTTAAACATTTAGTCAATATTACCAAACATAATGATATAACCAATCGTTTGATAATCATTACTAAATATTTAATAAAGGAAAATTATTTTTGCGGTTATATATATTAACTGAATATTTGATTGAAATTGTTTCACTCAACATTCAGTAGCCATATTACCAGACTTTTTTAAGTGTATAATTTATACGAAAGTTCTGCTGGTTTAAATTCTTGTTCTTGGAAAAAGTTGTTGATCTATGACTACTTAAACCGCTAGATAGCTCGCATCGATGGTGCGTATTGCGAGGGGCGTGATTTGCGGTCGAATCACGAACGGTCTAGAAGTACGACTAACCGCAAAAAGTATGCGTACTGCTAAATCATAGCTCGCACCTCGATCATACGATCAGGGAGAAAGAGAGAACGAGTGGTAATGAAGCGAGTCGCGGACACGCAGCACTCTAACGGGACAAAACAAACAAGAGAGTGACTAAAAAAAAAGTATAAAATGGGACATCGCGCAACTGACCGAGCCTAACTAAACTATCGGGAATTAAGGATAACGGGATAAGATCAGAAGTATTTCTATCTATATATACAGGGTGTTTCCAAATTAAATGGCAAAACTTCGGGAGCGTGTAGAGGAGTAAAAAACTAAGAAAAAAAGTCCTATAGACATATGCTCCTTTTTGCTTTGTTTCGCAGGAAATCACGAAAAAAGAAAAAAATATATTTAATTTATTATTTTAATTATTTTATTTATAAACTTTTTAATGAAGATTTTGTTCGAAATGTGCACCTCTTGCAGCAATACAAGCATTGCATCTGTCAAACACGGCTCTTGTAGCAGCCAGGCACTGTTCTTGCGATATTCTGTTCGCTGCAGCTACGATACGATTTCTCAAATGTTGCTCTGATTGAATAGGCGAAGAATAAACTTCTTGCTTCAGAGTACCCCATGCATAGAAATCTAATGGCGTTAAGTCGGGCGAACGAGTTGCCCAATGTACTGCTCCTCCACGTCCAATCCATCGTTGTGGGAATTTTCTATCTAACCAGGTTCTAGCGACTCTGCTGTAATGAGCAGGGCATCCATCTAATTGAAACCACATTTCAGTACGTTGTTGTAATGGGATGTTTTCTAAATAGTCAGAAAATTCATTCTCCAAGAAATTTAGAAAACGGTCCCCATTTAATCTTGCAGGTAAAAAAAACGGTCCCACTAAAACGTCGTTCCAAATTCCAAGCCAGACATTAACAGAAAACTCTTGCTGAAATTTGTATTCTCTAACAGACCTGGGATTTTGATGAGCCCATATATCATAATTCCTTTGATTAATTATTCCACCTCTGGTAAATGTTGCCTCATCTGACCACATTATTTTAGATGGAAATAAAATATCATTGTGGCATGTCTGAAGGTACCAGTTACAAAAGTTCAATCTGTTCCAATGATCTTGAGGTAATAAATTTTGCACTTTTTGAATGTGGTAGGGATAGCGATTATCTCCTTTTACAGTTCGCCAAATTGTTTGTGGTGACACTCCCAATACAGCCGACGCATTCCGAACGCTGGTCTCAGGATGATTGTCAAAATGTTGTAAAATACGATTCCCTGCCTGCAAATCTCTTCGTAACGCTGCTTGAAATCGGTTGTTTTCTTGTCGAATTGAAAATGATCCAGTCTCTCGCAATCTATTAAATGTCAACATAAACACTCTTCGGTTTGGCACTCTTCTGTTTGGAAATCGTCGTGCATATTCTCGCACCGCCTTTAAAGCATTACCGTTGCAGAAACCGTATACAAAAACCATATCAGCATATTCACTATTAGAATACGTACGCGGCATATTGCAAAAGACAAAATTCATCTACTGTTAAAGGCTTTCAAAGAGCGACTGACAAATTCATAACAGAAAGTGGAAAATGTAATCAAATATGTCGGTGCTAGATATGGCAAGAAATGTAAACATTTTTTTTCGATTTCTCTGAAACGGAGCAAAAACGAGCATATGTCTATAGGACTTTTTTTCTTAGTTTTTTACTCCTCTACACGCTCCCGAAGTTTTGCGATTTAATTTGGAAACACCCTGTATATATATGGTATATAGAAAGAGCATCGCGTGTTGTTTTCTTAATTTTCTCCATCACGATATTAAAATAAAAAAATATACATGACGTATATTAAAATTTAATATTCTTGGATATAAACCTCGATGATCACAAATATTTCAACGCATCACTATCAATTCTTTCTTCTTCGAGAAAATCAGCGATAAGGATCTTACCGATGCCGTCCTTTCAACACGACTCTTCTAGAGATGAATCGCGTGATGGAAATTTTTATCCTCGTTGATCAAATTAATCATCGATGTTCGCAGTGCTGACCGAATTAAATCGTGAGAATCTAATGATACGTTATCGGATATTTCGAACGAATTATCACCTTTATATGGAAAGAACCGGTTCATGCCGTGAGAACAAGCTCGTATATAAATATTGCCGCACGTACAAGTTATTATAATAGATATTGATTAACGTACAAAAACACGATCGTTTACACGTCATCAGTAACGATACGTTTCTTCCGGTACGCTTATAAAATCGAGAAATACTAATTCTAATAATTTTGTTCTCATAAAAGAAGTACATTTTGCTGTAATATAAAATATCTTCCGATTAATATAATCCGTATTAACTCCGTAATTGCGCAAGTTGGCGTTATTAGGAAATTACCGTCTACATTTCATACGATAAGAGGGTAAAGAAAAAGAGGCTACTCACCGGAACCGTAATCTATACTCGGCGTGGGCGGGAGGCTGCTTTCAATGGCGGCCTTGCTGAACAGATAGATCGGATTTGTGTCGGTTCCAGCCGAGTAGGAGCACACACGTGCATTTGGTTCCAAGCATTCGCCTCCACTCATAAGCAGCACCTGATGCGCCGCTACCACACCGCATTCCCTCTCGATCGCCTCCATCAGCTGGCTGACACTGCACAGAAGAGCCAATTACGCATGAACGATCGCTGAATAAAGTTTACAATTGGATATTACAGAACAAAGATTCTTCGTTCGTGAATTTTTCCTCGAACATTTCTTGGAAGTTCATCCCCCCTTCGTTCTTAAAATAACAAACAATTATCGATACTTAAGCACTTCCATTATCCACAACAATTATGACAATGTAAAAAAAAAATGCAAGATAGATAGTAAAACTTTTAAATTTTTTTAAATATAATATATTGTAAGTATAAAAAAATCTATTAAGAGAGAAAGAGATAGAAGATAGTTATTAAGAAAAATATTAAGATACACAAATAACAAATTACAAGATCAGATAAAAATAATATTTAGAATACATATATAGATATACATAGATAAATGGTATTTGCACAGTTAAATAACATTAAACATGAAATGCCTTTTCCCGATGTCGATAAATAAAAACATCAAATATCTTTTTTCAATCCTCCACGTTGAAACCGGGAAAGTCTTTTCCGCTTCAATAAATCAAGAGCGATATCACGCCTTTAGGCGAGAAAGAAGCATTATTCGATTCAAAGACGATTAGACTGATTGCGACCTAATTTCCGTAAAGAACTCGTACTGCGATCGTAATTACCGGATGGTGCGTTTCCATTGCCGGATGCAATGCAATAGCGAAGAAATAATGAGAGTAAAAAGACGATTGGGCGTGTATTGTGAGGGCTTTGATACGATAGAGCGATGATTGCCGTAATAATGCCACGCAAGATAGATGCACTCGCGTAAGGACAATCGCGGGATCTCACTTGTTATCTGACATTACGTGATGAAGGATCGCTATTAATTCTTTGAAACAGATGGACGTACCTGTTTCAAGTACAGTGGCAGTACATTTGCCTCGAAAATTTGCATGCGTAATAATTAAACTGCCACCACTTTATCAATCACGTTCGAGTGCACTGTGATGCGAAAAACATCGAGAGGCGGATGAAGAAAGAAGAAAGAAAGGAAAAAAAGGAGAGATAAAAACTGACGTAATTATATAACGTGGAGCGTTGCGTAATAATAACGCGTAATGCTACTCTTTTAAGTTTTATCTATCGCGATAATGTTTCATTTTTGACGTTTACTTAATTATCGCAATTCCTTTTCGCTCTTCGATCGTTTCGCTTCGATTGTTTATCGCGAACGCTTCTCACATATCGTGATCGATACGCGTTCTTATTTTACAACGTTTTAAAAAGAGGTCTTAAAGACTCGACTCGTTCGGAATACAACGGCCATAAACGACGTTTAAAAGGAATCGGAGCGATACGTTGGGGATTGTTAACACTCTGTACAAGGTTAACTAACGGTTAAGGATGCTGCTTTTCGAGCAGTGAGGAGAGGCGAGGAAATTGCGCGATGTATTAATTAGGTATAAGAGAACATGTTCGCAGTTACGCTAACATTAATAAAATGTGAATATACAAATACAATTATCGGTTGTTACAGACTGAGTGCCGATTCGATTTGTTGGATTTGAAACACAATCATAAACTGAAATCGAAGGTCAATTAATTTAATTGTGAGACTATTATTTCGATTTACGATTGCGTTTCAAATCCGACAAACCGAATCGGCGCATAGAAATAATAATTTATATATCAATTCACATATATTACTAACAAAGAAATCCATGGAAGTGTCCGCCTTCGATTTTGATAAGCCTTAAATTTGTTTTCTAGACGAAAATAAGGGATACGTACTTTTAAGGGGTGCAACACATTTAAACAAAATCTGTTTTTTTCTTTCGAAGCGAACATGGTCGAAACTGTAAAAGATAGAAAAATATTCTCAATAAAAGTTAAATGATTTAAAAAATACTTTATAGTAACAATTTAAAAAATTTTAAATAAAAAAATTTTTATTTATCAAATATAAAAATGAAAAATAATTAAAAATGTTTTTTTTTAATTATAATTATTAAGCACTCTTAAAACCATTCAACTTTTATTTCAAACATTTTTTTCTATCTTTTGTAGTTTCGACAATATTTGCTTCAAAAGATAATAACTGATTTTCTTCAAAGGAGTGTTGCACTTCCTAAAAATGCGATTGCACTTTTAAAAAATACGTGTCCCTTATTTTTGTCCAGACAACAACATATTCAAAGATCATCAAAATTGAAGGGGAACGCTTGGGTTTTCTTATGAGCATTAAAACCGAAAATGGCCTTTTTCTCTTTTATTTCTGTTTAAACATTAATCCAATATTAAGTAAGACAGACCGTTTTTCACTACCGGTCTATTTCACTAAATATCAATTAATAAAAATTTGTCGCGCGATTATTTCACTCGCAGATACGACGACAAATTAACCGCCTTTCCACAACCCGACTCGTAACTGTCGCAAGGTCTTCAACGCGGAGCGTCTCTACGAAAGAAAAAGATCGACGTTCCCGGTGGGACGCGATGTTTTCGCTACGCTATTCGTTACGCAATTCGCGCTCAGTTTTCGTTTATTCAGCGAAAATTAAATCAGTTGAAGTGTCGAGCGGTGAGTGATTTAAAGATTTAAAGAGTGAGATGAAAAGAAACGTCGGAGTTAAAAATATCAGATCGTGCTGGCGCAGCATTGCGCCTCAAAAGCGCCTCGCGCATCTGCAACGGGAAAACATACCGAGCGCAGAATTATCGCTAGTCACTCGTGGTCGACGCTACCAGCTGACTACGAGCACGTTCAACCGCCGCGCCTCGCGTCTCGAGACTGCGTGTCGTCGATGGTTACGCACGTCACGTTACGGCACGGCGCGGCGCGGCTCGTATTTCGTGCACGCGACGGCGCTCATCGTCACGATGATTTCTTCAAGATATCGGCTTTACGAGGAAACGAAAAAGGATGAAGAAAGGAAAACAAAGGGAGAAAGAGAAAATCCTTTTAAAATAAATTAACGGTTATATATTATTTGCTTGTTAATAGACGTTCTTACAACGAGCCTGGACGATGCGCATTACTCGTTGAAGATCGTCCAAATTCAAAGGAGTGCGATATTTTTAGACTTTCATCTTTCAAAGTCATCTTTCTTGGAAATGAGGTCTCTTATGAAAGAAAATTCCTTCCGAAAAGGAAAATGGGACATTTTCGATTGATTAAACGATTGTTAACTCATGAAACGTATTAATTATTATTCTAAAGTAAAGGCCTGTGTACAATGGAAGAAATATTATAGAAACAGGAATAAACATTAGATTAAATATTAAATACTAGATTAAATATAAATATTAAATTAAATATTAAGTTAAATATTAGAAATAAAAAATCAGGAAATGAATATAGAAACGTAACTTAACGAATAATGGATGTAAATAAAATATAAGAGATATAAATACCTCATTTGTGTCCATTGTACGTTACATTTAATCTCTATTCTTAATTTTTTTTGTTTCTAATATTTAATATTTATTCCTAATATTTCTTACATTGTGCGCAGGGTCAAATAGAGAATAAATATTATCATGTTATACGTGTATAAGTGCGTCGAAATAATTTCAAATGGACAAAACTTCAATGTTTATGATGATTGCGAAGGTTGCATGTATTTTACATGAATTTTCGAGATGTGTTTACGTGGGAAGAATACCAAGATCGCGAATACGCTTTGCATCGACTCACGTTGAATGCGAAGTTGGCTCGCATGATTTTCACTCGCACGGTGCGCAGATAGTTCTTATCGACTAATGTAAATAAAGCGAAGGTAATCGAGATATGAGCAATGACCGTCGTTTTTGCAGATGTTACTGTTAGAAATTGCCTGGCTCAGTATTTAATTGCAGTGTTGCTCAAGCTCAATGTTATTCGCGCTTAAATCGCAACTGTCATTACTAAACAAACACAGAGAATAAAAGCACAAATCGGAGTAGAGGCGTCCTCGCGAATTGACACAGATCGTTAATTGTTGGCGACGAGCGAGGCCGATGACCGTCTCTATCTTAGTACGCACGATTGGATCATTTCGTATCCCATAGATTTTTTCTTCGAAAAACTAGGCGTATTAAATAATTAGTTATAACATTTATACATTTTTTTAAATACACAATCGTATAAATATTTTCTAAAGATATCAAAGTATACGGAAGAATTTTTTTTACTTAGACTCGGTTCCAAGTGTAAGATTAACTTTAATCTCAACTTACTCTTTATCTTTTTCTAATTCTTAGTTAAACCGACGTTAAAGTTAATCTTATATTCGTGAAAACCCTAATAATTTTAATTTTTGTATATTTGTTAAAGTGATAAAAATTAACCCGTGACACAAATAAATGACCTATCCTGTGTACACCAAAGAACCGGAAAATCATCGTGTGAAATTTACCTGAGAAGCGAGCGTTTCAATGTGATGAAAAGAATGGCAGGGCACAGGAAAAAAAATTATTTAGATTTTACGAAACGAAACGTAAAAGTACGATTTATTATGATAAATACAATTTGAAATTTATGACGCGCCAATTTAGATTACACGAGGTTGCATTGTGCTCCGATTACGCAATCGCCCTCGTACGTCGTCAAACGTCGTTGACAATTTTTTACTCAATTGACACTCTGACGTCACGTCACTCGAATATGAAGAGAGCCTTGTAATTCCCGCTTCCCTTAGAAGCTGCGCATTAAAAGTTTGGCCGAGCTTATTTGACGACGCGATTCGGCACGCGTAATGCGACACAATGTAGAACGCGCCGCGAGCCAAATGATATATTTTCAGTGCCCGCGTCAGAGCCGCGAGCGTGTTTCTGAAAAGCGCATAAGTTTTCCACGACGACGGGACGTGGAACAAGCTACCGATGCATTCACCGCGTCGATACGATGTCTCCATCCGCAACTGAAGGTCGTTTATCATACGTTAAACCGATGCGTAGAAATTGTAATTCCCCCGCTCAGCATTCATCTTCATCAACGTAGATAAACGGTTGTAATAAATGGCACGAGCCTTTCTTTTTACCAATCGCCTTTTAAATTTCCTGTCCTCTCTTAAAAATGAACGTAAGAGTGATCACCATCAATTGGTTGTCGTTCGCGTATCGATAAATAATTGTATGCTGTACAAAAAGGGACTTTAATTTTTTAGTTCCACAACGCGTTAAAAGGCATCTTTAAAATTATCGACAGCATAAAAATGCAAAACAGTACCTTGCGTATAAAATAATGCACTTAATATAAAATTCTTCATATCCTTCCGTATCAATTTGCATAAAATAACGATATTATAATTAACGGTGAGAAGCTTTGTTCGATTAAAATGTCAGCTGCTTCTACTCTTGCAAATATCTTGATTCTTGCTGAATTTATAATGCAAAGTGCTCCGGAACTCGCGATTATTTTAATAACAAACCGTTTATCTTTTTTAATTTATTAAAATTCGTTCGCTGAGGATGATTCAAAGGAGAGCCGAAACATATAATAGCTGATTTATGCGACTCTATGTACATGTCGTTAATTAAAGCTGATTTTTTTATTAAGTTGATTGCGCTTTGTGATCCACGCTGACTCCTATAGGCTGGTTTTTTTTTTATTTGCTTCATAACGAATATTTCGAGTTTAATGTTAAATTATCGTGAAAATATTATCCGAGGTTTAATATTCATCAAATATGAAAGTTCCAGCGTTATATTTATATTCAACGAAATGTAGAATGTTATACAGAATGTTGATTCTAGCAATTTGAACAGGAAATGTTTCCCTTGATAATTAAAATAGAAGAGAGAGGAAAAAGAGCAAGGATATAATGAGATACAACTTTCTATGACGTTACTTTTTTCGTACGAATATTTATTTGCAATAATGCAATTGCATGTTTCCTTTAAATATAGCTAAGTGGTTTTTTTCTATCAATCGATTTTTCTTGACATTCTACGTATTATAAATATTAAGACAAGGTCATTAAAGAGAGAACGTTTTACAATATATACATATTTCACATTTTATATCAGAAAGTATATCAAGAAAGTATGAAATATCTCACAAGGTACTCACTTTTTTTACCGATGATTTTACAACTACATTTACATTACAAAATAATCAGCAGAATTGATTTTTACAACAAAAATATATAATTCAATTTAAAAGAAAGCGCAATTTTTCGCAGATTTCAGGTACATCGTTCCTTCATCTTTAAAAGATTTATTCGTGATTACCGATGATGTTATCTTAACAGCAACATTTACACACAAAAATAATAAGCAAAATTAATTTGTACAACAAAAATATACATACTTCAATTTAAAGGGAAGCATAATTTTGCAGATCGCAGGTCGTTCATTCATTTTTAAAACATTCATCCGTGATTGTTAATGATTTTGCCAGTTACATCTTTATATTTACATTATAAATAATGAGCAAGTTAAATTCATTTATACACAACAAAAATATACATGCTTCAATTTAAAGGAAAAGCGCAATTTTGCAGATCGCAAATGTATCGTTCCTTCATCTTTAAAAGTACTCTGTAAAAAACGTATTTGCGTATCGCTGGAATTTCCCTCCGCTATTAAATAGTGAGAGGGGAGCTGAGCCATCGGAACGGAGCGATCGGAGAGTATCGAAAGAGCAGTGTTCGTTTGCATCATGCGCGCGTGTCGTCAGCTTGGCCGAGTTTGCCATCGGGTCAAACTCGTGCGCGCCACGAGCCAACCCACACCCACGTGCGTCGCGTTGCGCCGCGTCGCGTCGATTTCGTTGTGTATTATTTTCGGCGCAAGTTCGCGAACCGTTCGGAAGAAACTCCGACGTCGCGGTTCTCCCAAAAGGTCTCCGAGACGCGCTTGTATAGTAACGACACAAGAATCTACTAGCGAATTCGATCGAATGCGCACTGCACGTTAAAGCCGTCGTACACAGATTGATGTAAAAATGTGTGTTTAATATAAATATAAAAACAAATTAAATCATAAAAACCTGAATACATTTTGTGCCGTTAAGTAAAATGTGTATTTTATATACTGACTTAAAAAATTTATTAAATCTTAACATATATTTCTTTAAATAGTACTAATAAGTAAACATTTGTTTTCATAATATTTATTTTAAAAAATATTAAGTTCATAAAATGATAGTTAAATTAATAATTTTTATATCAAAGAAATATATATTTACATTTAATGCATATTTACTTATATTATATTCAAATAAATATTTATCAAAATTTAGTATTTTTTTCAGTGTAAAATTAGAAATATTTGCATTTTATTTTTATACAAACTGAATGTACTGAGTGTGTAATGGTTTTAATATGCACTGTAGAGCGTCTAATCAAATTCGCTATATGTCTCTCGCCTATAACGTCCGCTACACGGAGGCGGCACACTTTTGCAATTCGTTAGCCTTCGACGGATCCTTGGATTCGCGCGAGGCTGCGTTGGTTCGCGGCCTGTTAGAGAGTCGCTAAATGCCGCGTGATTATTAACGCGCGTTATTATTATACTCGCTTTCCATTTTCACTTAAGTGATATTGAGTCCATAAAGTTAAGTGAATATTTTATAATGACGTCATCGCTTGCTTATTTTGATGACAAAGTTATCGCATAACAACACAGGTTTATAAATCTCATTTTTAATGTGAGTAAAGGCTCTGGCACATAAAAATACTAAACGTAAGACTTAAGCAGTAAGGAAATCAACATGTTGGATTCACTATGCTCACGTTATGGCCTTACGATCTCTACTGTGATCGGTCGATTCGCTTACTGCTTAAGAGTTGATTTATAATAGGCCGTAATCTGTTAACTTTTTCGGTAATCTGTAAGAATTGTCCAATCATAGTCGATTATTCTCCTCTCATTCGACTGCGATTGATCAATTCTTGCAGATTACGGAATTACGGAAAAAGTTAACAGATTACGGCCTATTATAAACCAATCCTAAATTTTACGTCTTAAGTTTTTCCAACTTTTGTCTTTAACAAGACTCAGTAAAGTCCATTCTACGATATTGTAAGTGATTGCAGTTGTAAGGACTGACCAATCACAGTCAAATATGAGGAGAATATTCGACTGTGATTGATCAATTTTTATAAATACAGCCACGTATAACTACGTTTATGCAATTGAATTGGTGGATAAAATGGGCTTAAAGCACACAGTTTCGAGCTTCTGCAAACTGTAGATAGAAACTCGGTTTAACGTTACTTATCAGAGTGAAGAAAGAACTCAAAGCATTCAACTGAATTATGACGTCAAATGAGAATTATCGGAGTTTTGATATAGATGAGAACCAACTGTTATCGCTACGTATCGATGTAGCTGGAATTCTTGCTTTTTACGTAATTCGAGAAAATGTTTTACGAGAAGTTCCGAACCATTTAATAGAAGCAAAATATTGTTTTACTATAGAAAGAACACAGTACTCTCTAAAATTTTTAAGCCGGTATTCATGAACGGTTTTAATTTTAAGATCGTTTTAAATGTCTTAAGATGCTAATACAGCACTCTGATTGATTCATGATATCTTAAGATTATACTTAAGACAGCTTTAAACATAAAAAATTGATTATGAGTACCGGCTTTAGAGTAAATCTCACTCTGAAAAGTGAAATCTCATTTTTAAAGATTACGCAAGAAATTGAGTCACTCATTTTCAAGACTGGCTCAATTTTCTCATATTTCCTTAAAGTTAGATTCTACTCCAAATAATTTAGAGAATACCGAATATTGTTTCATACAGGGTTGGCAGGAAAAGTCCAGTAAGTGGAAAAAACCACGATAAATTCCAGATTTTACTGGACCGGAATTTATCCATCGGAATAAACTGGTGGCAAAAATTATAAAACTATACTGTTAAATCTATAATGTCAAATTAATAAAACGATATAATTAAAATAACGATATACGTAATGAGTATAGAAGCAGTGGCGAAATTAGGTTAAATTTGACACTATAGAAGTAAATATACTATTGAGTTTTTTTATTTATTCTTTTACGCGTAGATTCTTGCGCACAGAATCATAAACTAGGACTATAAGGCGCTTTGGGCTGCCTGTAAATTAAAATATCGATAATTCTATTTATTTTATTGTTTTTAATAGAAAAGTCCAGTTTTTGAGCCGATTTTTACCACTGGCACGGACTTTATCCAAAAAATGTGGAATTTTGCCAACCCTGATTTCTTCTTACCTTTGCAGTGCCAGCTTGATGTCGAAGGTGATGGTGGTGCCGGTGTCAACGTGGAAGATGTACAGCATGTTGCGTCTCGTGGATAGACTCCTTACAGCGACACAAGAGTAGAAATAGCTAAAACAGCCCCGTCACGGATGTCTTCCTCCACCGTGGGCCCTATTAGCAGTAGGATTGGCCCTCGGTTTGGACGGTTCCCTTAGTCAGCTCGATCGGGGCCGTACCCCACGTTCTCGATCGTTCGCGAGGACGGCCCCGTCAAGACTATGCCGCATCGATCAATGCGATCCTCGCCGTCGATCCTGAGACAAAGCCACTGAGAATCGCGCCGCGTTGCAGAGTATCATCCAGATATCTCTCTCTCGCGCGCGAGAGCCGGATCGCTTGGGAGTGGACGGGGATTCTTCGGTTCCCGATCGTCGAAGGAGAAACTCAAATCGTCAACGTGTCTTCGAGTCGTCTTCCAGTAAAGTCGTTTCTTCCTTTGTTCGTCGCCGCGACCGTGGGGAAAGTCGCTCGGGACACCAAACACGTTTTCGCTCCTCGCGCAATCGAGAGCGTTCACCCGCTTGAAAATTCACTCCCGCTCCTGTCTGTGGGGAACGACGACTGTAACACCGATTGTCCTTATGTCATAATGCGATGCGGCTCCCGATACGTACGCACGATTCACGTCATCGAGCTGAGCGTCTTCCAGCGAGTGTCCAGGACTGACCAGCGCCGGAGATTCAAGCACTCGACATTACACTCCGTTCGGCAGGAATTTTCCGTGCGGAATTCTCAGGAACTCGAATCCTTTCGTCACTTTTACCATCACTATTCCCTTCTTCTCTGCGAAGCGTCCGATCGCTAAATCAATTATCAATTTAGTTTCTCACGGCACCCTCACGGCGTCGGACTACGTCAGACTTGACGAAAATCCGTCTGGCAACGCGAAGCGTCGTTTCCGACAACGATCGATTTCCGACAACGGGGCCAATCGTCACCGCTGCGATTCCCGACCGTTTCGACGTCGGAAGGTTCGGTTTCCTCCGGTCGGATCCACCGAAGGTGGACGCCTCGTCGAGGGTGGTCGCGTTTATCCCCGGGGCTCTTCCGGGGTCCCCGACGTCGTGCGCGCCGATAATAAAACGTCGACGCGCGTGTCGCACGTACCGTCGTTAGCCGTTGTAAACGTAGCTCGCCGTCGCGTCGGATCAGCTGCTCGGCAAAACAAAGCACTCGCGCACCGCGTTACGCCACCGCGTCCGTCGCCGCCGCGCTCTCTCGCTCTCCGTCGCTCTCTCGTTCGCTCGCTTCTCGATTCGAGCGACACCGTCGTTCATCAGCGACGGGGGTCCGTTCCACCGTTCGTCAGTGGGTGTCCTCTACGAGTGATTCCCGCACTGACTTATCCGAGAGGACGCTGGACGACGCCGTCGAGAGTCCGGTCCGTCTTCGTGTGAAAGGGGTCGACGGGAGAGCGACCGAACCAACCGCGCGGACACAACACAAACAATGCTGCGCCGTAAGCACTGTCAGTCTATGCGCAGAGCGATCGCGCCGAACAAAGAGACTCCGCTTTCCCCGCTGCTTTTCCACGACGACGACGCTCGCTCGTAACTCGTTCGACGTTTCCTCGTCGATGAACAACGGTGCGGAGATGTCGGATTATTCTGCGTCGGAGCAATTCGACGAAGGCTTCGGCTTGGACAGCGGCCGAGAAATGTGTCGGTCGGGGATCTCGCCAGGATATAATTGGATGGAAGGGAAAGGGGGGGGACGACGGGCGGACCTGCTCCGCTCTGTCCCGTTTTGCGTATCGTACTGACGCGGAGCGTCCCCAGCTGTTTACTGTCGCTCTCCGATCACAGCCGAGCACGGCGGACAGAACGTCCGAGGTTATGGTGGGGGAAGTGAGTCCAGCTGCTGCCGCGCGACCCGCGGCGCTGCCGTCGCGCGCCCAGTGACGGAAGTCGATCCCGGGTTCCCGGGTCTATCGAGCGGCGTACTTCACTTGGTCAAATTTTGAACATGTATATCAAGTCCATTCTACAATTGCACAAGTATAGTTGCAAGTGCTTATAGTTGTAAGAATTGAAATCAATCGAGTATTCTCCTTATATTCGACTACATCCAAAACTACAACCACTTACGGCTCATGCAATTGCTCCATTAGTCAATTCTTACAACTGCAACCACTTACAACTGTGCTTACGCAATTGCAGAATGGGATACTTTATGGAATTATTCGGAATGGATTCCGATCGGAATTGTTCTGTTTTCATTAAAAAAACACACAATAGGCTTATTCGCACTGCTTGTGTACTTTTTGCACTCGGCACCTTCGCTTTCTTTTTCTTCAACGTCCAAATATATATCTGTCTCCTTTTAAGTGCAAAATTTCTGGGGATTTCATGCAACGTAAACAGACCTCACGGAAATCTAGGAAATAAATAATTCCGATTTAAATTTATTCCGAAGTAATTATCTAATACGTACTTATAGTGAGTAGTGATTAATTCAAGTTACATAATTGCTGACAGCAAAACTTCTGACTATATAATTTGTTATCTTCCTGTGTTGATCCGTATCGGCAAGAGTACGTTACATTTGTCACACAATGGTCGTTCTTGCTTTTCTGCGAACGTTTTGTCTTACACATTATACACGGCTTAATTTCATTGTGAAAATTATTTAGACTTCAATTTATACTTATATCGTACGAATTTTTTCAAATAGTTTACACGTGGCTTTTGGTGAGTTTTTAGTTCTTAGAATTTTGTGCGTTTTTGTATTTCGTAATAAGACTTTCATCTTTTAATTAGATTTTTTCCAAGAGACATTGATCACTTTCGACTGGCATGCGAACGGCATAGAGTACTACATAAAGACTCACTCGGACTAATAATTTAATATGCGTATTTGCGATTACTAACATTGTACATCGATTTTTACGATAAGTTTATATCTGAACAGGGCTCACTTTAGTAACCGAAACTTGTTATTTATAGTACCTGTTGTTTAATTTTCCAATTAATTAAATATTTTATATTAAATTTAGACTGTTTTAACTTAATTTATTTTTCTTTAATTATGTTTATTCTTTTAACTGTATTTATAATGTGGTTGCCTCTTACTTTGCCCTTTATTTATTGTTATTTAATTATCTTCCTAAGTTAATCATTCTTTTAAGCGAAAATAAATTAATTATGCTCTATCCACGTTGACAAAATATCGCAAGTACTGTTTTTGATTGAATTTATCGTTGATTTATCAGAATTTGGCCGAATTAAGTCATCTGTTAGTGGCAACGTCCCACTTTTAAGATGAAAACAAATAACTGATAATGATAAGAGATTGTTGATACTCTTAATTACGAATAGATTCAAAAACATTAATAACCTATTTTCTTAAATTCAATCGGTTGTGTGTAAGATAAGGAGAGATACAAAAATTCTATGAGAAAAAACTAGGATTCCTAATAAAAAAAACGTCGGGCTGGAATAGAATCTATAATACTTAAATTATTACAAAAATTCTAAAAATAATTTTACAAATGTCATAATCACGTGGGAAATATTATCATAATGGAACCAATCCGCTTCGATTCTAATCATACGATAACAGTAGTTATCAAACGTATCTCTAATGAAACTGTTGAATACGTTACTTAAGTTTAACCGTTATTAGGCACACCTGAATACACCTAGATAATTTATGCAGAGTGCGACCCACGTTAAACGTCGGCCCTGTAAATCAACGATCACGCTCGTGACGTCAGCGAGCGCATGCGCCGTTTCCTCGTTGTGAGAATAATGTACACCTGACCTAGTGCACCGATGCTAGCTAATTAAAGAGCGAGTTCAGAAAGTAAATATGTTTATCTCCACAATAACGTCTTGGAATCGTATACACGTCATAGTTGCTATCTTGTAATCAGGTAATCTATTTAAATAAATGACATTGCTTTTGCGCAATTTTTGTGTAAAATATTTGACTTATTGCGTTAAAAAGAGATTTAAAGTGATTTGGGAACAATTTAATTCCACGCATGTGGAATTATGGATTATTATGCGTGTCATAAGCTCTCATTTTGAAAGTCGTAAAGCTCCAAACATGTTTTCTCAGCCTCTACTGTAAATAATAAACAATCAAATTTACGATGTCGTAAAACTTAAATCCTAGTAGGTATTAAAATCTAAGGATAAAGAATCCTTTGTCTTCGTCTCTATCTGCGCATTACTTTTATGTATGATCTTCTATCCTGCAAAAAATTAAAACGCAGCGAGACCTTTCAAACCAAGGTTTTACTTTCGAAAAGTCTAAGTTTATTCTACAGCATTCACATCTGGACTACATATTTTTGGAACTTAAAGTGAAATAGATTTTTTTTGGTGAAAGCGGAAAGGAAAATTCTAATGCAATTTAGTGCAGAAAAAAGGCACCTATTGCATACAAAAGCGCTATAATATACACTCTAATAAAATTAAATTTTTTAATTAAATTTTAATTAATATTTGTTTGAATATAATATATTTGCTAAAGTAATATTTACTAAATGAAAACGTATGTTTATTTGTTATAAAAGCTATTAATTTGGTTTAACTATCGTTTCTTTTATAAAATAAATATTTACTGTAAGTAAATTCAGAGAAATATATATTAAGATTTAATAAATCTTTTCCATGTTACGTATATTATATAGATTTCCGCGCGCGCGCGCGCGCGCACGTGTGTGTGTGTGTGTGTGTGTGTGTGTAATAGATTCAAAAATAGGCCTTGCCTCAATCACCAGCGTCTATTTTTGAAAAATATTCTGCCCTTCTCCGCGGTTCTCATTTATGGCTCCCCCCCCCAAAAAAAACGTAAGAGCTCGTAGGACAAGATTGTGATTCTGAATAAGATTCGACCGGGAAAACAATGTGGTACATCGCTATTTCGCTCGTTCTCCTTAATATTAAAGTCCCGTAGCGCGTAGCAACGCACGACTCGAGCCGACAGTGCTGCTACAGCTGTTCGATCCTCCGGTCGCGCTTGCGCGACCTCGGGATGCGCGGCCGTTGTTCCTCTTCTTCTCGCACACGCAGTCACCTAACAACAAAGCGTATTTCCGAGACGGGCGATGAATGGAAGATACGAACGAAACGAGACTTTCGAGCGAGCACGTCCAACGGCGACTCTGTGTCGTGTTTGTTTACCCTCTGCTACGCGATCGATATCCACACTTCCTGTATCCGCTCTGATCCGCTCAGAAATATTCGCCCTTTCTCTCTCTCTGTCTCCTTCCTTTCACCCTCGCCGTTGCACAGAGATTATAGACTCGTGGAAAACATCTAGCTCGATCCGAGAATATCGTTACTTCCGAAAATAACGTGACTCTCGTAATCGCTTGCGTGTATCGCGTGAGGTTCGACGACACCTCTGCAAAGATGATCAGTTCCTTAAGAAGGAAAAGAGGCATTGAAAAAAATTCAATATTAATTGTTGTAATTAAATTTGAATAGATATATATATATATAAACTTGTTTTCATAATTACTAATGAAATACATGAACAATATTATATTAATATATTTGTAAATAACTTATATAACATTTAATATATAATAACACATGAGATCATAACAAAAAGTACATCAAATTTTACTTTATTTTTTAATATTGTATTCTATTGAATGCATTTTATGAATAATATTTGGGTTTTTGAATACAAAGTCATAAAATATTTTTCACATATTAAGTTAAAAATTTATTTCACATTTATTATTTTCACTTCTTAAAAGAATAACAATTCATAATCCTGTCCTTAATTTGTGATAAAATTTGGGACGCATTGTAAAGTAAGACAAAGAGTTAAAATTTGGGATAGTCCCTGTTAATTTTAAACAGTTAGTCACCTTACTGTGTTTAATCTACATGTGCTTCCTGTTTCTTGCTGTTCACTTTTTATTTCTTACTTTTTTCTGTTTTCCTTTTTTTCTTTTTATTCTATTTCTTTTTATTCTGTTTTTTTGTCGTCAGAACTGAAAATTAACTTCAAAAGAGTCAAGGAATACGTGACAAGAAACGCAATTGTCGATGAATCGGTCGCAGATTGAGGGAAAAAAGCAAGAGGTAAAAAGAAATAGAAAACAAAGAGCACATTGTGGATTAGTCTTAAGGAAGTTGGATCGCTGAGAAAACGTTTGTAAACAAACGCTAAGCGAGAGCAGATTTAGCAACATCTCCGAGCGAAGAGGCAAAAAGCATAGATGATATATGTAAGAGTTACACACAGACCGAGGTAATACTTTCGATTTGGCGATGACGCCAAACGACGCAGTAAGAGTGAGAAACGGTTACGGTTTGCATTTTTTCATATTATTTTTATGATAAGAAAAATGTTGCATATCGATTACACTTTTTAGCATACTTTTGGGTTATCTCAAATTAGAGATTTGACATGAACTCTTTTTATCTCAAGCTGTATAAAGTCCAATTTATATAAAATCCGGTTAAAATCGAACACCGTGAAAGTCTGCTCCTTTTTGTTAAGAGCAAAGTCATAGACAATCGAGAGCGAAAGATATCTCAGCTGGATGCACCGTTAAGTTCCGATCCGAACAGAATTCGGTGATCGCGACGCACTTGATGGTGACTCTACGGATAATTAGAATACAATGAAATGCCTAGACTGGCTGAATTTTAATTCGAATGTGTAATCGCGGCTTACTGCGTCGCGAATAGTTCCGACGCAGTAAAGGCCGTTCTTGGCGTCGTAATTGCACGTGGCAGTTGATAAGGATGTCGAGCTCGTGCTAAATGTGACATACCGAGGGAGCTGTAAGTACGTAATAATGTGCAATCATATGCCTCATATGTAGACGAGAGAAAGAGGGAATGATTTCTTCACGGATAAAATAATTCTCGTTCTCAAGAAAGCAGAATATATATTCTCTACAAACGCAACAGTGATTTATCAATTTATAAAATTGTGGATCTGTAGATGTTATCGTAGATACGTTAATGCGTATATAGAAATATTTTAGAAGAGATTCGTAGACATAAAGACGCGTAGATTGGATATACAATGATTCAGTGATGCAATATTGCGCGGCAAGAATCGCAAGTACTTAACGTTTTGATAAAGCAATGAGTCAGACTTGTCAGGTATACTCCACACCACGACACGTTCTTCGCAGTGTGAGTCTTTCGTTGGTCGGCATAGTACGATCATGTATTCGTTAAATTACTTAAACTTTTCAGAATGCGCGCCAACCGTTATCATAATGGTTTTTATGTCTGCGCAGCTAGACGCAACTATATTAAAATTACGAATTTAATTTAACGTATATATATAAATGAATTAAGTACGAAAATCGTACCCCAGAGGCCGTATCGACTTCAATCAATTTAAAGTCATTAGATAACAAAGTACCACGATAGGAAAATTAAAGTGACGTATCTTTGTTTGAAATAACCACGTCATGGAGCCAAAATGGCGGCAGCTCGCGGTACTTTGTTAATCTAGTGACTTTAAATCAATTCGTCCTCCGATGAGATCACGGGGTCATCGTCGATCGTCAATGATTCTTTTCCCCTCGTAGAAATGTATTCGCGGAAGCGAATTTTGCCACACGAATGGATAGATTTCAATAAGTACTTGCATACTTGCATATGATAAAAAGATTGAGTAAATATTGAAGCTCTTAATCTTTTTATCATATCCGGATAGCTCGTCCATATGTCCCTTATACATATATTCGTGATACATTCATTTCCTTATAAGTTTCGCCAAGCCTAGAAACCAATCCGTTTAATTAATGCGTGATCTTGTGACTCTCGCGACGCAAAGAACCGGCGTGTTTCATCATCCCCGATGAATCTTCACGATGATTGCAACATTGATAACGTTTGATACAAACTCTTGAGTCGCGTGTGTAGCAACAAATATCAACGTTCTTGATCAAATATTTAATTTAGGTACTGCACACACACACAACACACAGACGAGATAAGTAAATTGATAAGAAAGTTGTGTGCATATAATAATGCTCCCTGAAATCCAATCCTCTGATCTAAACGACAAACCAAACATTTACATAGACATTTACATAGACACAATAATAAAAAGAAGAAAAGGACTGTTCCAAGAATCAAGATTAAGAGTCAGACGAATTTAGTCATAGTTGAACTTAAATATTTGTTTTGACGAGGACTGATAAAAAGAAACTGAAAACTGTAGTAATAATATAAATATAGTATAATTATGTGCGAGCGGAATAGGAGAAAAACAGCTATTATGATAAAGGCTGTAGCACACAAAAAAAACATAAGGCAGTAAGACATAACAGTAAAACAATATAGTAAGCGAACGAATCAATTACAATATAAGAATAAAGTAATAATGTATTATAAGCAATAGCAAATCTAAATTGTTCATTTGTTACTGCTTTTTTGTGCCATAGCTATAATTCTTAGTTGACAGTTTGTTTCCTTTTACTTTCTCTTTTCTTTTGTCCAATTGCGACTTGCCGTCACAAATTAAAAACTTGTGACTCACACAGCTTTCAATCTGTTAATATTAATTTTTACATTAATTTTTTCTCATCATGTTTTTAAAATATTTAAAATACTTTTTTTAACACATTTTTATTAATATAGCTATGAAATTTTTTTTCCTTATCTTTATACGCTATCTTCTTTTATATATTCTCGGGGAAATGTTCAGTTTGTACAGCAGGGACAGCAGGCTCCCCTCCCACTCCTCGATGAATTCTCCGAATATGAATACCCAAAAGAATGTGCGAACACGTTCGTGCCTGTTCGAACCTGCGTTTAACCTGTTGTAGCAAATCCATTTGAAGAGCCTTAGCGCATAATTACAGAATAAAATATACATAAACACAAAATAATATAATTATAACAAAGAAAATATCACTTACACTATTTTTAAAAATGTTCTCTTTACTTGAGAAATATATGTATATTTCTACAAAATACATTTAATTACTTTTCAATAATAGAGGAAATAATATCATTTTCGCGTCAAACATACAACCGAGAGATTTTCTATTTATATTGAAAATCTGAAACAAAAAACCAAAAAAATAATAATACTAAATGCGTTTAATAACGTTATTTTAATTCACATCTGAATGTATTTTCGGATTAATAATACAGTAATATAGAATAAAAGGATAAATATCCGACGATAATTCGTCTTGTTTTGCGATTGTAGAAGCAAAGACAAGGAAATCACGAGCGTGCAAAACGTGCGCGCGGAAAAGTGCGATTAATTCCCTCATCGAGAGAAAGGACTATCGAGAGTAACGGTGCGGGAGGAGTGATGATCGGAGGAGAAGAGAGAGGAGAGGAAAGGAAAGGAGACAAAAGAAGAGAGGAGGAGTGGGAATGGGAGAGCGTTTCTACGTCTCTCCGCGCTCTGCTGTAAATGAAAGCAACTCTCAGGAACGGTCCGATGCGATCGCGATACACATGAGGTTTCCTTTAGCTCTATCTTCTTCCCTCTTGCTTCTCGGACGAAGGTCTCAGCTCAACTTGATTCAGCTGTACGCGCGAGAGTCATGCGGGAGGTGCGTGGACAGAGCGAGGTCAACTCACGCACGTGCACATTGTGCGTGGCGCTTATATTATATATGTATACAGGGTGTTTGGAAAGTAATGAAAAATCTTTCACATAGGTAGAATAGACCAAACTGAGAAGAAAAGTCTTCTACCATTTCACAATTTTCGCAATAGTTAACAAGATATTAATCACTAAAAATTGTCGAAAATTAGTCTTCAATAATTTTTTACTTAAATACTATTAACTTTACAGAAAAACAGATAAAAATTGTTTATTTTCTTGTCATAAGGTTCTGAGAATTTTTTCAGAATTTTTTCAGAATTTTTTAATACCGTATTTTCTCATGTTGGTAAAAATAAGAAAATGCGGTACTAAAAAGTTGATGAAAAATTCTGATAAAATTCTTAGAGCTTTATGAGAATAAAATAAACAATTTTTGCCTCTTTCAGTTTTTCTGTAAAGTCGATAGTATTTGAGTAAAAAATTATTGAAGACCAATTTTCGACAATTTTTAATAATTAATATCTTGTCAACTATTGTGAAAATTGTAAAATGATAGAGGACTTTTCTTCTCAGTTTAGTCCATTCTGCCCTTATGCGAAAGATTTTTCATTACTTTCCAAACACCCTGTATATATATAGATAGATATTGTTCACACTATCAACCCGTCCGATCATTGGCGTATACGTTATTGTATCCGAAAGATAACTACGGAATATGCAATTTCTCGAATAAACAATCGCTTTGAAAGGCTATTACAGGACGAGGAATTCCAAATAATCGAACTGTAGACGTTAGTTCTCTGACGAATAATTGGTTTCCGATTTTATCGCGCATAGTACAATATTCAGCAATTCGGAATTCAACACGTACAAATTCAGGAATTAAAAAATCAGCGCGATTGATTCTTCTATAGCTGTGTTCCAAATTTATTGCTAGCACTGAAAATACTACAGTTTACGTTACGTGCACTATAGATTTTCAATACTGGCAATCAATTTTGGAACACAGCCTATGTAACCAACATGCAACGCAAAGACATAGGCTGTGTTCCAAAATTTACTGCC
>NW_017256542.1:95385-170425 GCF_001594055.1 Mycetomoellerius zeteki
CACAGCCATAGGTTTATCGTATTTTTAAAAGATCCTTCGCTGTTCAACGCTTTCCTCAATGTTTTCCTAGTCTCCAACTGACCACAGGTACCTGATTGTGTTTTCTTAACGGTTTTCGGGCTCTAAAAATTCTGAGAAAATTCTGGTACACTCTTCCAACATTCAAAAATACGATGTTATAATGATATTACCCGAAATGTTATTTATTTTTTTGTACATGTATATGAATTTAATGTAAAATTCAAAATAAAAATTCGCCTGGGTTTTTAAAATCCCGGTTGAACTACAGAAGGTTAATTCACATAAATAAATTTTTTTATGTATTTTGTTATTTAACGGAATATTTCTATTCTTTCGTTTTAGGCTAAAAATGGGTAGTAAAAAGTTGATGAGTGGTCGCCTCGCATAGTGTTTCCTCGAGAAGAGATACCAAAGCGATCGATACTGCGGTTAATGACCCAGAAAATGCCGGATTATTTTACAATGCAAGGCGCTTATACGAACGACGCGAATCGATAGATAATGTCTTCATTGTCGTGATGGTGTGATTGAAAACAGGGGCGGTCGAAACTTTGCTACGTCTTAATCGCTTGAACATTTATCATGATATATACATTTCTTTTTTCTTGCTAGTCCTTCTCTTCCCTATTTTTTCTACCATACCTCCGTTACGCCATTGCCCCATAGAGTAATGAGTGAAATTCTATTCTTGTTTGAGTTATCGACCGCGCCTTTTATCGTTCGTCTGCGTGGTACCGGTAGTATTTTAAATCTCTTTTCACGACTACAACATAGTAGAAAAAGAATCAGGGGAGATGGGAGATAAGAAGTGTCATATACGTAGTATGTTGCACGGAACGTACATTATGCTTGATTCCACTTTCGTGCCATGCTGCGTTTCTTGAAATTGAACGCGCGCAATTACGGTTTTTGATAAGACCCGAATTACGTTCCTAAACAACCTCGTGGACAAATATTTGAGATTCGCGGCGCGAACAGTTACGATGATTATCTTGTGTGACCTCAATTCTCAAATCATATGCGCATTTAAAACAAGATACGAGACTGTGGCTGGATCCCGTTTACATTTAATCAAACCGAACGAAAAAGGAAGAAAAAAGAAATTCAAATGAATCCAAATTCGACTAAATTCTCTTTACCGATCGCATGTACTTACCTGTTGGTTGAAGAGATGAATGCTTTTATCTTTTAAATAGAATTCAGTGAAATCTATAAATAGCAATTACAATTTATTTAAATATTTTTAAAAAACATTAATTTTCAAGATTATAAATTCCGAAATGATTGAAACTCGAGACAAAAACGGTAATAATTCGCTTTTGCATATAAACGCAGTTTATTTGAGCTTGTCAGTTGGATACTAATAAATCTTAGACCGGATGATCGTGTCTACGTATACGAGAACTGGTAAACGAATATCGCCTAAAATTAGAAATGTTACGTAACATGTCTGAGCTAAAACAACTTTGTGAGTTAAGGACGAACTGATCAAACACTCTTCCAGCCATGTCTCGTCGCAGTCGTTGTACGTCTTAGTCGATAAGATTGCAACACCTGTTCTTGTTTAACGGTTAAAATTAAAGTATATTATATTTCGGCATTATCACTGTATGTGCTCGTCGAGCATACAGCAGCCAACTTGTGGAAGGACTGATTTCTAGAACTGCAAACACGAGGTTGCCGAAACCGACTTTTTGTTAGTTTAACTTTCATGCCCCGAACGAATTTTAAAGACAGACCATTCTTTTACTCTAACTTAAATTCCAGATGTTTCAAAAATAAGGCCGAGTTTAGGTATACTGTCTTCTAGGAACGTTGGAATATTGAAAACTACTGATAGTTACCACATTCAATTCAGCTGCATTCAAAAAATGAAAATTGATGACATGCTTCTTTCTGAGCAGCAGGTATACGCGGTCAACAGGACTAAGGTGCTAATGTGATTCGAAGCGTTTTTAACATCAAATGAACCGCATTCAGAGGGTATATCTGAATTAGTTCGAGTTTCCGTTTTTACTTTGTCCAAAAAAGTACAAACGAGATCCTCCATATACAACATATCCGATTATCGTGAGTTCTATACAGGATATCTCGTTTTTGCCAATCGCTTTTGTGTAGATAGAGCGGACTAAACTGAGTTGAAAAGTCCTTTACCATTTTGCAATTTTCACAATAATTAACAAGACATTAATTATTAAAAATTACCGAATATTATAGTTTTCAATAATTTTTTATTCAAATACTATCAACTTTACAGAAAAACTGTAAGAGATAAAAATCATTTATTTTCTTCTTATAGAACTCTAAGAATTTTTTCAGAATTTTTTTATCAACTTTTTATCTACTGCATTTTCTTATTCTTACCAACTTGAGAAAATACGGTATTAAATAATTCTGAAAAAAATTCTGAAAAAATTCTCAGAACTTTATGAGAAGAAAATAAAAAATTTTTGTCTCTCGCTATTTTTCTGTAAAGTTGATAGTATTTGAATAAAAAATTATTGAAAACCAATATTCAGCGATTGTTAGTAATTAATATCTCGTTAATCATTGCAAAAATTGCAAAATGCTAGAGGACTTTTCGACTCAGTTTAGTCCGCTTTATCTACACAAAAGTGATTGGCAAAAACTTACTTCGGGACACCCTGTATAATTACCTGCGTTTTTTCATAATTTAAGCTCTTTCCACGATTTGGAAAAACTGCATTAAATAAAAATATCGTTGCTCACTGATTATGCTCGCAGTCGATATTAAATTTTATTATTCATTGAAACTATCCTTCGTTTGACAAGCGATCACGTTTCGCCTGATACTCGCCGACTCGAATGACGTTGACACCGGTAATAGACGATGCGTATTACAGACGCAGTCTCACTCGATGTATGACGCAACAGCACGATCGCGCAAAAAGCGACATCATGTGCATGCTCACGCAGTGGAAGGATGCATCGCCGATTTACTTTCAATTTTGCCGTGCCGATCCTCGTGACTGATTCGGTTTTAACCAGCGCGGAAAACGTTTCCGTTTTCGAGGCCGTTCCCTGAGACGTCTCAACGTGTTAGCGATGTAAATTCCTTGTAATTCTCCGGAAGTCGTCTCTCTTCAGTTGTTTTTCAACCGAGAAAATTACGTTGCTACTGTAAGCATTTTTAATTACGGCATTTGTTTATATTTGCCGACAACATGATGACGTTCATATTGCAAAATATCACCTTAAAGTCACAACACTCTGTTTGCGTTCTCCGACTGGCTTCGACAACTACGCAGATCCGAAGTTCTTGATTCGTTCAATTTGTAAACAATGCCAATTTGACACGTGCGTCGTATACGTGCGAGAAAATATTTATTTTAACGAACGTGATTAGCACACTCTGCATGTTTACGACGTAAATCATCGTTCGGTTTCGTTGCGATTTTCACCCGAGGCTTCGGAAAGAAAGTATGTGTGCGTACATGTGTGTACGTATATGCCTACATATTATACGTATAGGAATAATAGAAAGTGTATCCACTCTGTGTATTCTCGATCGTTTGGTTACACGAGAAATCTGTGTGTGTCACTGTGGCAATTAAGTCATCGATCTCGTTCACGTTCTTTTGCTTTTACGACGTAAAAGACAACTATCCGGGCATAGCAAAACGAAGTATCGTGATATCAATTACCAGAAACGTTTATCTGTTATGATACAAGTTTATTGAATCACTGCTTGCGCAAATTAACAATGGCAATGGGCCTCAGGTTCCATTATCGCATATTTTCCAAAGTACCAAAATTTCTCCCACGTTCATGTTTTGTTTTAAATATTCGTATTTTTTTTTCCCAATAGGATGGTGACATGATAATAACAATAATAATGATAATAATCCAAATAATAATTAATAATATAATAGTAATAATGATGATAATATACAATAATAACGGGATATGCGCGCTAATTACGATAATAGTCATGAGATATAACAAGTAAAATATACATATGCTCTTATGTATGTATATACGAGATCATAATATTATGATATCGTACCGTAAATTGCGAAATAAATTTCCCCATTCGATAAATAAAACAATACGAATCGCGTAAATTTCCTTTGATTAAGTGATATGATTTGTTCGGTGACAAAAATTACCTCCGCCTCGTTCCTTTCTCGACTCCAACCCTTGTTCCCGATGGATGTTTTCCCCCAACGTTCAATATCAAATCTTTTCTAGTTTCTCTCCGGTTACTAACTAACTAATAAATTTTATATATATAATAGCAATATATATACAATGCATGACCCGCAACGGCGAATGTGCGTAATAGGTAGAGTATCTATGCGAATGCACCTTGTGACAAAAAGCCATCGGTCCTTCTCTTTTAAGCTGGAACATTCAACTTATTTCATATGCCTCTATGCGTCCTTTTTCCGGTTCTTTTTGCCTACGTGACTCTATTTTTCTTAAGAATGTTTTGCGCGTTTTTTATGCTAGTTTTACTTTTGACATTTTCGATATTTCTCTCAGTTTAATGTTCTGTTTTATTATTGAATATATTAGAAAGAAATTATTTAATAATAAATCAACCACGTTACAGTCAGAAACAAACGTGCATCGAGAGATAGATGCCAAACGTAAATCCAACATTAATTTTGTAATCCTGTAAACGGATTCGTTCGATTTGCCTAACGAAATGACAAAAACAATTTGTTTTTTTGTGCTCTTTACAGTTTCAATATGGATAGTCGAAAATATCATCCCGTTGCATCTCGATCGAACGCATATCGACTTCGAGTCACGTGTTCGCGCTTGAACCAAGATTTTCGGATTCGGAGCATAATTTGAACGCGAATGCATATGTCGCCGATCAAATTTATTCTCGCGGAAGTACACTGGCTACGTCATTGGCACTGTCAAAGCAGAGGAATAAGAGAGAAGCTTAGTTTCGTTATGAACCAAAACGAGATCCTTCGAGTTAAAAGGTGATCTCGACTTTCGGTGGTCCTCGCTTTCCGGCCAAATTGTATCCGAGATCGCGCGAGAACGGTATCGCGTAATGTGAACAAAGTCTGCAATCGCACACAATCGGCGTTTACACGATTATTTACAAATTTACCTAGAGATATACAAGCTATGCCCTCGAGGCTAGAAAAAATACGGTCGTTCGAGCGCAGGAAGGCCGATCGTCGATCTGTCGCGAAATAGTGAGGAGAAGGAATACGAGAGATAAACTCTCGCGATTTGTGCGTTTTCGTGAAATACGAGATAAACGTCAGCGAACCGCCGATATCGTGGATCAAAGAGCGTTTGATACTTAGTTTTATGTCTCGAATAATATTCACGGAGTGATCATCTTCTTCCGCGAGACGTCCGCGAGATTTCATCGAGAGTCGTGTTTAATCTGCTTCTAATTTTGACGCCCGGCAGACACTAGTCGATAAGAATCACTTGTATGTACAGAGATTGCGATTTTGCGTCTCATTGAATAATGTTATCGTGATTGCGTGCGCGCGATTATTACGATATGAATCATTCGCATTTTCAGCGCTAATATTTTCTTACAATTAGACTGAGGGTCTGAGCACAAGAATTGTCGTAACACTTACTTAGACTTAAATTGTAGGCGTAAGTAACGCACAAGCTTTCACGTACAACTTATTGCCGTGTCTCCAAGAGACCGCTACGACTTCTATTATAGACCTCGCATTAGAGACTTAATTTGTAGACGTAAAGGTCTGAGCGCAAGAATTGTCGTAACACTTACTTAGACTTAAGTTGTAGACGTAAGTAACGCACAAGCTTTGGCGTATGACGTACACGGTAATAAATTGTACGTCATACGGGAAAGCTTGTGCGTTACTTACGTCTACAACTTAAGTCTAAGTAAGTGTTACGACAATTCTTGCGCTCAGATCTTTACGTCTACAAATTAAGTCTCTAATGCGAGATCTATAATAGAAGTCGTAGCGGTCTCTTGGAGACACGGCAATAAGTTGTACGTGAAAGCTTGTGCGTTACTTACGCCTACAATTTAAGTCTAAGTAAGTGTTACGACAATTCTTGTGCTCAGACCCTCAGTCTAATTGAGTTGTAGATCTCGCATAAGTAAGTGTTACAACAATTCTTGTGCTCAGACCCGTAGAATGTAAAAAGCGTTTCAGGAAAAACAACGTCAATTCTTCGCGTTGACGAAAAACAAGCGCACGTCAACCTTCGATCTCTCACTGAAAGCAAAAGGCGGAAGCACAGTCTTGCATAACGCATAATGTATAAAAAATGAATCAAAATCCATAATTTCCTTCCTTTCCATTAAATGAAAGACTCTGATCAGTTTTCTTATGCTTTATGCATTACGCGTTATTTATAAGTGCTGCGCTTCGGCCTTCATTCATATTCGTAGCGAAAACGTTTCTCTCAACTTGTGTGCGCAGGTTCACATTCAGGTTGACACATTTCGCTATCGGGAAACTTCGTAATTCTAGACAAGATACCGTTCGATGGATTCAAATCTCAATCATCGACATTCAACGATAGTAATTGTAACTATAATCCCGCAGGGTTCGTAAAAGCTCGACGACTATGACAACTTTTCTATGTCTCTCTTCTGTTTATAATAAACTTACGCCTTAGTTTACCGTAATCGTTGTGGAACGCTATAAATGCTCGGATGCGCGTTAACGAATCTTTACGCGCACGGCACCACGGCTACAATTACGATCATTGCTAAGTAACAATCTCTACTTTTAAGGAAATAGCCGTAAGTACGATTCGGATAATTCGACCTGAGTACCGCTTCAAATTCAACAGCGCCAGCCTTAATTAGAAGTGGTCGACAAGCGGCTGACTCGTTAAAAAGTCGATTGTGTACAATTCGATCGTCGCTATTACTGCGCTCGAGCCGATCGTCGGAAAAGAGAAAATTATGACTAGAGAAGAAGATTCGTATGTCGGATACGATCGATCGGTGGCCCGCCCGAAAGGGCTCGACCTACTCTTACAAGTAGCGTTATTAAAGTATTTGGTGTAAAAATAGGTATGATACACAGGCGTCGGGAGTACACAGCGCCTCCCGTTTCCAAAAGACTTGTCGATGTAACGCCTCTCGCGCAAATGACAAACTGCGCTTAGGAGATTCATCGTTTTTTTTTCTCAAAAATTTTTGTCCAATAAATATTAGTCTGCCAATTAAAAAGGATTTAAGCGGCAAACGTCTAAAATGCTTCATCAGAAAACTCTTGCCATAGACAGGTGTATTCTTATTTTACAAAAGACCTTCAAGAATGCAATTCACCATTCAAATTCTTTCAAATTATTGTTATTCTTTTTCCTTTTCTCTTTTTTTGAAGCTTAAGTCCTTTTTAATTTACAATATTCAAAGGCAAATCCATTTTAAATCCCCTTGACAATACCTCGGAGATACTTTCTCGTCTCAATGCTGCTCCCTCTATTTATTTGTCTACTTAGATTTTCGCGATCGCTCAAAATTCGACTACGGTCGCCTTCGCGCGACAAAATCTCTGCCGAGAATAATCCTCTTCGAGTCTCTCCTTTTCGTCGGTCTCGATTCAAAGATTTCCTCTTTTAACGTAGCGCCCGCGGCGCGTAAGACTGAATGAACCGCTGGTGAAAGCCATTCCCGGCGATTCTTGGCGATTCTTGTGCGGCCACATTGCCGTTTCCCTTCGAAATTCTGGCTCGGTAACGACCCAAAGTGTCGCGGCACCACCGGGTCTCAGGTCACGTCCACGTTCACGAGTCCGTGAACCCGATCGTCGGCTGGCTGCTACGTCAGCAGTTTGAAGAACATCAAAGCTAGGGATATGTTGATGAAGAGCACCAGCATCACGAGCTGCTGACGGGAGAACCAGTCCTGGAACAGTACGGAATATTACATTATTAGTTTTCTTATCGCGAGCCATTTAGCTTTCGCGGTAAGTCAATTATTCTTCTTACATTCAATAGTAATTAGTCGATTTTTTACGGCTTACATTTTACTACACAATGTTACTCCTAATGTAGATGATCCTTCATGCCTGTTCTACAATAATCGTAAGTGTAGTTGTAAGTGGTTTTAGTTGCAAGAACTGACCAATTACACTTGAATATTCTCCTCATATTCCACTTGATTGATCAATTCTTACAACTACAACCAATTACAACTACGCTTACGGCTATTGTAGAATAAGCATAAAATATTTTATTCATCATCTTGAGATCCATGCACGAAAGTAATTTCATTCGGTCTACTCGCGACTCGCGATTGCGAAACTGGACCAAGCGGATGCTGATTTGGAGAACCGCGCGAGAACCTATTATAGAATCGTCGCGTTTCTCATGGTGCGTTATATTTTTGCGTAGCAAGTCGAGACGCACAGGACTTGATCCGAAATAAACCGTAACACTCTGCCAAGTGCCGTTCCGTGTTTTCACTTGTTTCTGTAACGGCGAGGATTGATGCCGCGCCATTGTCAACATCGATAATAGTTTCGACGGTCAGGTAGAAACACGGAGGATACTCACTTTAACCTGCGGACTGACCAGGTACAAAAGCGGGTTTGCTCTGAGCCTCTCGCTCTCGTCGACTTGCCTGCGGATCTCCTCTCTCCTCATACTGCTCAAAATACTGACTTCTTCCCTCGACAATGGTGAGGTGGCCGTGAGCTGGATCGGCTGCGCCACGTTCGGCAGTGACTTCTTTCGTTGAAGGGGCATTGCCGCTACCGGCATCGCCTGCACGAAGGAAATAAACGAGAAACAAAAAGAGAGATGGGCCTCGAGTTACGACGGACGCGAATTACTTATCGACATTATGTACATTGCCTTAACATCTTATATAGCATCAAACGGATATACAACGGAAAGAGAAAAACGGAGTTATTGTCAAGCAATAGCAATTATACTTCTGAATATACTTCTTACAGGGAATAACGTTAAGTAATATAACTAGGTAAGGTAACATATTGGTTATTTTAATTAAACATCTATTTTTAATAAAGTCCAACGTTTGAGGATCGGTTTCGTGAACATGTGATGTACAAGGATTTGTTGATTTATAATTTCAAAATTTAATTTACACCTTTTCGCGTCGTTCATAAAATATTTTTAACTCTTAAATATATGTTGCAAAGTATGTCGTTCATATTTACAAAATTGAAGTTATAAGCATTTGATTGAGAATCAAGAAAACTAATGAAGCGAAAATTGTATAATGTATTTAAAGAATTTTATTTTTGTAAACATTTTTCTTTTAAATTCGCAAAATTGCTTATCTTTTACACTCTAGAAAATGAGAAAACTCTTTTAATTTGTGCTCTATTCTGTTCAAGATTATTAACATGTTTCCATTGTATTTGTTGAAGCTTTTGTTTTATATCAGAACTGTATAAAACATAAACCAGCGTTTCTCTTGTTCGAATTTCTGTTCGCTTACGTGACGTCAAAAGTTAGACAGCTCTGTTTTATATCGATCCATGAAACTACCATTGAATTTTAAACTATTGACTATTCAGACAATTGAGTTTTTTGTTCAATCTTCTACCTGCAGTCAATCACAGTATTGGTCACAGAATTATATTAATCACGATTCGTTAAGTCCTTCTCAAAATTCTATCATCCTAGCAGCATTTTTCACGAAACCGATTCAAAATCGGCTGCATATTAGAGCAACGAATTCCCGTAATTACGTGTTTTATTAATTCAGCATTTCATGCGAATGCAACGGATGGCGAGGAGAAAGATAGAGCACGAGCGGAAGGGAAGGTCTTTGGAGCCGTTCCAAACCTAAGAGAGACGAGGTTTTCGAGCACTGAGAGAGGTACAAGGCCGAGGGGTCTAACCCTAAAACGACTCGTTGTATCGACCTTCACATTCTTATTGTACGACTAAATAAACTTTTCAAAGATTGTAGTTCTAAGGAAAAACTACATATCTGTTAAATGAGACTTCGAGCAAAAAAGTAAATAACTATAAAAAAGTAATTTGAATTACAGCCGAGAACTCCCTTTTTTATACGAAAATTCATTCATATTACCGTTATAAAAAAATTCCGTACGCGTCGCGTGATGTTCTAAACATTGTATGTGGCAAATTAGCCAATAAATTCTAAATATTGCATAATTGTATACGTTCTATTTCTTGTCGCAATAATACATTCATGAGTAATTTATACAGGATGTTAAAACAAGAATCAAATATTTATCGTTAGAGAGCACGAACTGACTTAATAAGTATGATTAAAAGTTTTTAGTTTGATCAATACATATATATATATAACTTGCATTTTTTTAAAGAACGGCATAGAGATTCATAAAAATTTTTGTATAGATCGATTCTAGTCATTTTTTACTCAATTTATCGCGAATCTGTTCTCTAACTTTTGAATCTTATTTTTTAACACCTTGTATAAGTCATGCATATTAAATTGCGACATTGCAAAAAGCCTCTTGTCTCGCATTAAATATTTTCGCATATCGCATGTCCTTATATCTTTTGTAATCTTCTTAAATAAGAACAGCAGTTAAGTAAGACCACACGTTTTTTTTCTATACGCTATATTTATGCAATCTATTGTGTTTGCTAACTATACTCGTTTATTACGACATGTTCTACTCGTAAACCCTCCACCCTTCTACACTTCATCGAGCGTGCTTCATTGTCGCTAAGCACAGATGATTCCACCCCTAATGACCGCGCGAGCAAACAACGTTTCCCCCAGTTCGTTATCTATTGCGTTGTTTTTTTCCCTCATCTTCGTCCCGTATGTTCTTCTAGAAGAAAATTCCAAAGAAATTGTTTGCCCACCCTGCATGAACTTTTACGCATTGCTTAACTTTTTGTTATTAAAATGTTAGAACGTGAATTTGCCTCGCGTACCTCCACAGGAGGTGCTACGATCCAGGACTCCGAGGCCCGCCTGGCCATCAGAGCGGGGCTGCATAGCAACGCCTCCTCCTCCTCGTCCGTCTCGATCCAAAACATTTCTGTTCTCACGATAATTTGTGGACACCCTCAGAATACATTAAAATCTTTCGAGTTCTTAACCACCCGCGAAGAAGAAAATCATTCCCGTTCGCTTGGTTTAAAAATTTTTCTTTTTTTTTAAATTGCACTTTTGTTTCGTACATGTACTTGTTGATTTCATAAATTTTTCTTTAAAATGTAACGAACTTATAGCTCTTGACGTTGATACGTACAGTTTTCTTCAATTACGGGATTTTTTATACGATTGACGGTATATATGATCGATATTATTTGCAAATATAGACCAGGTCCGTGTTATGTATCGTGATCGTGATTAAAGAGCTTACAGTCAATTGTTAAATAATTTTCATTAGATTGTCACTTTTATACGTCGATATGAAACCAAGCGAACACTGTTTTTTTCGAATCCACGTTAAATTCGAAAGATTATCCCGGAAGCAATAATCGAGCCAAATGGCGCTTCCGTTCACACCGAGCTTTCTTTTTCTTTGCCTCTTTCTCGACCGGAAATGTCTTTTGAAACTGCACGAGCGTGTGTTCGCATTCGAGCGTGAAACCCGTTCGCTTATCTTTCGGCCATTTTTCGACGATTTCCAGGCACGAAAGGGGGCATATCGAAGTGTAAATTACGAATTCGCAGCCTCCCGGTAAGGAAGCCGGGCCGAAGACTGAACGGCCCTGGCTAGCACGACCGAAATAGAGCGATGCCCCACTATCTTTGAAATAACTTCGCCGAGCGTCGCGACGCCCGCGGAGATCTGCGTGGGGACGCTGCCAGAACCCTGTCGATCCTCGCAACTGATTTACGAGGCTGCTTTCTAACAGCGAATATGGCGTGAGAAAAGATTATGCTCCAATTTCAAAATTCGACCCACTATTTTTGATTCACTGACGTTGGCAAAATTATTCGGTTTCTCTCGACAAATCTCTTACAAATCTCCAGTTTTTCTTAAATAGCTGAAGTTATTTTGAACTCTTTTTTTTGACAATGTTTTAATAATTTAAACTTCAAAATAACTTCAGCTATTTTGCTTCTCAATAAAAAAAAAAAAAAAAAAAAATTCAATGCGTAGTCTGATTCCGGCCTTACGCAAATCAAGTCCAGACCCGAAAATTATCTGACTCATGCGTTTGGCATGCGAATATATAATACAGCGAAGATTTCGGGATTTTCGTGCGCCAAGAAAACGTCCGTCCCACTTATTTGCAATTTCTTTGTCTGTCATTTATCGCGTTGCGCAGTCTGCCTGTTGTTGCAGATTAGTTAGTACCCAGCGAAGTAATTCGACTGGTCTAGTGCAACGGTTTAATTTGCTTCGCTAATGGCTCGATTACCTCCAGACAGTTCCCTTATCGAATCGATAGTTTAATCCGATTTAATTAATGCATGACGCTAATGACGTAATATTTTTTCACGGTGGCAGTTATATTCACATCGATACAAATTTATCTATTCTCAATCGGATTAGCACAACAATAAACAATGGCGACTAATAAATGGTTTGTCACGAAGAAGAAAACGTTATTATTCCGTAACTTTTAAGCTTCCGTGATGTTTTTGCACGTTGTACGACTATACCTCAAATGAAACTTGACAAATTATAAGAATAAAGAAATGATAATGAAGTAATTAATATTAAAGCCGGAATTTTCATGGCCTCATTCACGAACTGCATACAATCGCGCAGCCTTCATTGTTCGCGGTCTTCTTCGTGAATCTACATATTGCCCACAATTTCCATAGAACTCGTTTGAATATTACGATTGCTCAATTGAATCTTGAAATATTAATATTTTATCATGTAAAACGCACATACTTCAGCAGCCATTAACCGTTTCCAATACCCTATTCGATACCGATTTTTTGTCTCGGCGAATATGCTAACATTATTATTTATTAGCTTTTCTGAAAAAATGACAATAGACAATAAAGGCAGTAAGAGGTCCGATTTACGCGATACTCTCTTTAATCTGTCATTAACAACAGCTTATACATGATATACATAAATACATTCAGTACATCGAATGCAACGTACGTCGTCGTTTGGTGAACGAAAATCGGTACAGTTTCTACATTAAGATCGACTTTCTCACGGAATGTAATCTGGAGATTTAGCGAATATGCATATTATCTATTTCGAGCCTTGTCTGATCTTATACATCTATATGGCTACATATCTACAAATAATTGTGCGTAACACTATAAATAAGAACGTGATTATATCTGACTCGTTAAATATCTAGAAAAGCTTTTATAAAGTCGGAAACAGAACAACGCTTATCGCAAGATTGGCACTTGAGTGCAAGATTGAGAAAAGTACTATTTTTAACGTTGACGAAATGTCGATGTTTCTCTCGTGCTTACTTCTTGCCGAACAGCATTCGATACTTGAAATTCGTCATAAGCGAGTAACTTGTGAACACATGGGTAGATTAACGGCTTAAGTCAGAATTCAAGTGTTTGTTTGGGAATGTTGCATTCAAAGTTGCACTTGTGCATCATATTGTTGCATTTTATGCGTACCCGCACAAATCATAGACTCTTCCTCGCTACATTCCTTTTTTTTGTGCAACCATCGTTATTGTCGAAACCATGATTTGTGACTTAAGGTGTTAACGCAGATATATTAAATATCATTAAATCGGTCCTGTATGAAAATATAGTGAGTATTCCTTCATAGTTTAATTAAAATTCTCAAAGAGTAATATCTTGTTTGTGCGATCAATATAATTTCTATCAATTAGAATTTTATACTCCGATTATATAGACCATTTAAGAATTAGGCTCACAGTTACAGGTATTATTGGCAAATTCGATCGTTAAAGGTTCCGCTCTTAATCTTATTATCATACATAATTTCGCCATACCATATGCTCATAAATTCGAATATTAGCCTTATTTACACGGAACATATTCAACGTCTGTAATCTGGACGTTTTCCTGTATAAAGAATCATTAGCGTATAAATACATTTGACACAGACGGTTCTAAAACTCGCGTTTCCAGTTCTTTTTTTCTTCTCAAGAGCGTTCGTTTCTCGGTATATAAAATAAGCTTTCGCATTTCGCGCATATCTTTTCCTTCGCGTTAACAGTGGGCGGCAAATTATTCTACGCGATGATTCTTATGCGTGCGCGATGTGCGTGAAACAAGTAATGTACTACAATATAACATCTGTATATATATGTATATTGGCAACGGCGACTAACATCGTAGATTTAATTAGACTCCTGCGTGCTTAAGGCTCGTTTCGTATCGAACGTCTCCCCCATGATTTACTTTCATTTTAACAAGTTTCTATCTGTGCACACATGGCGCCAAATGTAGACTCGAATTCACGACAAGCATGCGTTAGAAAAACAACGTTTCCAATCAGAAAACAGAAAAAAGAAAAGCGGCGTGGAGGTGGTAGATAAATGAGTCTCTCGTAAAGCTCGTACATTTGCGATCTCGACAAGTGATAATAATTAGCAGTTACCCTCTCTGTGATAGCAATACTAATATTTGATAAATCAAATATAAGACCATTTGGGTTATGAGCTTGAACATAGCATGGCAAAATTCAACTAGAGCATATCTGAAAGTGACTGAGAGTACAGATTGAGTGGTATCGATCGGTCGAGTAATCTAGGCGAATAATCTAGGCGAGGTGGCTAGCGAGAGGACTCGGAAGAAGGGTCGAAAAAGACTTAAAAATATGGCTAAAGAGGGCTAAAAAATAGAATGGAAGAGCAAAAATATGGTCCCCGCCTCCACGCCGCGCGCTAGGCTTACCTTCCAAAGTCCGTTAATTAGCGGTTAATGCACGTAATAATTAGCGAGCGCCGGCTTTAACTCAGCTCCGCGCACGAGTTTATATTCATATATGTGCGCATGCAGTTAACGTAGATTGCCTAATTCTTAATTCGAGTAGCTATTTGCAAAAAAGAGAGAAAAAAAACGGAATGTCACATATAATGTAGAAGAATTGTGCGCGAACAAGGATTCATTTTTTTCTGTCGTTTTACAAAGTGGAGAGCCAACTCGCATTATATTGCTCCGCTTTAGCATAATCTTTTCTGTGCAAATATCTATACATATACATATATCGTACATATATACAGACACTTCCGTTTATGCTTGTAAAGGTAGTTTATATACTCGCGTTTTATCTGACAAGGGAAATTTTACAACTGTCCGATTTGATTCTCCATGAAATATGTTGTTAAACACGAAAATCTAAGAGACACGTATTTTTTTATACGTGCGCTAACTCATGTTTAAGAGGTGAAACATCCCTTTGAAAAAAAAACGGTATTTCTATTTCGAGCTGAATACCGTCGGAACAATTGTTAACAAAAAAATTAAAAAAATTTTTTTTCTTCACAACATTAAAGTACTTTTGAAATCGTCCAAGTTTTGTTAAAAAAATTTTTTTCCATCTTTTATACTTCCGACGGTATTCGGCTCGAAATAGAAATACCGTTTTTTTTTTCAAAGGGGTGTTTCACCCCTTAAACTAAAAATGAGTTAGCGCACGTATAAAAAAATACGTGTCTCTCTCTCTTAGATTTTCATGTTTAACAACATATTTCATGGAGAATCCAATCGGTTCTGGACAGTTGTGAAACTTCCCTTGTGAGATACGTGTATTAATAATTTTATTTGACCATAGTGTACCGAGCAGAAAAAATAAAAATCGGAGGGCATTTAGTTGCTTCTTCTCTCTTGCTGAAAGGAACTGTACATAGTGTTACATTTATTGTTCGTTGAACTGGTCCGTCAGCGATCTCGCACGTTACCCAATGAGCATAACAGATCGTATCTCGAATTGATACAATGAGGCGACATCGTCGTTGCCAATTTACGTTTTCAAGCGCGGTTTGCGAAATCTGCTAATCCTCTTTAGCATATAATTCCGTTTCTCAATAGCGTTGCCTAACGATAGCAATCTTCTTTCATGATCAAGACGAAACACGATCTAAGATACCTCGGAAATATTTAAGCTCTACCATTTCTTGTCGACTACGTTTTGATCATCATTTATTTAATCCTGGAATAAATGCATGTTCTTTTTATCAGCTCCAATGGATTAAACATGCTATCTTCCTCCAATTCATTGCGCAATAACGAAGTATTAATCGTTATTACCAAACGTTGATTGCGAAACGGATTTATTACAGGAATAATGCTGATGATCAAAAATTGACAATAATTCTAGATTGTTCGCGTGAGTGAATAAATTGTGTCACTCACTAGACTCGCAGTGTTCCCATAGAAAAATAAGTCGGTCTCCCATAAATATGCATTGCTCATTTCGAATGCGCTTCCTTCAACCGCGATTCTATTAATGAGCGTCTTTATTGTTCGATATCGCGGCGAGTTAACAGCTAATAGCAATCTATACCAGGTACAAATATCTTTTCCATTAAGCGTTACGTCCCATAACATAGCACCAAAATTTTTCACGAAAAACGTTCGTTACTAGAAAATTCTCTCATTTTCATATAAGGCCCCGCTCTGGAAACCTACCTCACATTTTCAACATATATCAGGTGAACATGCGTAAATTGCGAAAATTTAGTCCCGTCCGACGGGAATCGAACAGATTGGTTCTGTTCGCGAGCCTGCTTTGACAGCTGCGTTAACATAATTAACTATTCAGACACAGCGCTCAAGCCTCGCAATCGCGTCTCTGTTAGTTAAGGTAATGTCGGACGATGCAGAGATTCGTAAATTCATAGAAAAATATCGTCAATGCGCGCGTTTAAAACTGCCCCGAGACGAGATTGGTTATCGGAACTTAATTCGTTCTGAAATATTCAATGCCGAGGTGAGTTGGGCGGAAACGGCGATCGGGGTTGCGCGAATCGTGATTTCTTATTTTTCCGATTCGGCTCGAAATGCAACGCTAGCCTATTGAAAGCTACGCTTCCTTGCCAACCGCTATTACATAACATCGCTCTGTATACATATTTTATACTTATACTTATAGGGTTGCGCGGCCCTTTGACGTTGCGGCGAAGGCGGGGACCGTCCGGCCTGCTTCCTGGGATGGCATGCACAGAACACAGCACAAAACGCCACACAGTTACACAGAGAGACAAATAGAGACAGAGAAGAGAAGAGATACAGATAGGTAAGGTAAACTAGATAATAAGAGAGGCGAATATGGTGAGAAAAATCTGAACGAGGTAAAACGGGGAGAGAATGGGGGTCGAGAACGCAGGCGAGGTGCAAGAAATATATCGTAATAAAAAAATGCAAGTTTAAACATGGGCGAGATGAAAACTTGGGCTTATGAAAATAATTCCGGAATTGTTATATTTGGAATTCTCGCAGCAGAGAATGACATATGAAGCTAATATAACGTATTTTTGATGTCACTTTATGATAATTTCTAGTTATTGGAAGATTATGTACGATATAATATAACCGCTGGTCATTATGAATAATCTTGCGTTATTATTCATAACTGACCGGAGATTATTATATTATAATTTATGACGATTTTCTATACAACACAGCCAGAAATGAATAGTCGATCAACGTTGAATCAGTATCGATTCGACGGCCAATCATTTCTGGCTGAGAATCGTTTCATCAAAATCTTCGAATAATATGAAACGAGAAACATTTAAAAGATTGACTTTTAATTGGACTTTGAAAAAACAGCGTGCACTAATTCTATTAATTCTGTCAAATATTCTATCAGTCATTTTCTGTTGCGAGAAAAATTTAAATTTAATATCGTTCGACTTGTACGTGCGATATCTTCTTGGAAATCAACGTAATGTCGAACGATTGTTATCTTGTTTAACGTATAATGACCGTCGAAGTTATTTCCGAAGTTAGTCTTGGAAAGAGGTGTCCCGTTTCCTTTCTTGGCAGAGTGAACGCCAAACAAATTGTCGAATTGCATTATATTTCCTCGGATCTTTTTCATTCACGAGAAATCGACATCAAAATTTCATCCGAATGGAAAATTTAAAATCATTCAAAAAAATGAACGTCACCAAGTGAATAACATTAAAAAGATACTGTAGTGGCATTAATTCTCTTGAAACGTCGATGCAACGCACGGTAGAAATATAATGAATAATAATATTTACATAGGATGAATAAAATTTAAAAATGCTGTCTGTCCGATGACGTCAATGCACGAGATGTCAGAATCCTCTATGGAAATTTCTATCTGACTCGGAACGTCAATATATTGTCTATGAATATTAAAACAACACTCAATCACAATATTGAAGGATGAGAATTATCTGTATATCTGTAGTTCTGTAGAACAGATATCTGTAGAATCGGCACATTCGTAAATTCTTTTTCGAGGTGAATGACGTAAGTGCCAAGACGTCTTCGGTGTACAAAACGAATGTATGGATGCACGTATATATGCACATGGCGAGGATATGTCTATATATACATATACACATATATATGTATATGTATATACAAGATGGATAAAAAGAACAAATGCACGTAAGAAAATAAGGACTCACCTTCGGCACAATAATGCGTTTAGGCTGTCCAGGACTCGGCAGAATGTCCTGTCCAAGGCTACGGTTTTTTATGAGAGCCCCCTCAAACTGGTTAGGAGTTGGTACGGCGTATGTCGGCGTCGCGGCGCCGCTGCCTATCACGGATCCGTTCAGTGGCGTTCCTCCTCGTATCGCGCTTGGGGCTCTCATCGATCTGCCGATTGCAAAATCATTGTTTTCAAGGAACTAGGATAGTTCTATAAAAAGATTTAAGCAGTAAGCAAATTGGTCAATCATGGTAGAGAACGTAAGGCGATAACATTAGCAGTAGCAAATCGAAAATGTTGTTTAAAATTTTTTGCCATAGCCTTTATGATACTCTACAAATTTTTGAATGCAACTCTAAAGCCTGCGGCACACTGCTTGTTTGATGCTTATTTTCCTGCTGGATTGTTTGCGTTTTACTAAATTACTATAGAATTACACCACACACACAGAACGCAGAATTTTTAGTAATTTACCGAAACGCAAGCCATCCAGCAGGAAAACAAGCACTGCAGGCTTTAATTTAGATCTTTCGCTGAATTATGATGCATATACGGTCTCAGGTGGTAAACAAAATAAATATTTTCGAATGTCAATCGATATGTCGATTTAGATGTTATTCACCTATCGAGCATCTCCGGAGGTGGATTCGATATGGTTTTGTCGACGGATGGCTGTCTCGATCCAGTCAACCGGGAATGCGCTCTGGCATAACGATCTACAGAACTGTCGCGACTAGGTGGTCTCTTATAGTGATCCAGCCTACAACACATTAAGCGCTTAAAATCTCAACTTGTCATACAATTATAATCTCAAACGACAATCTAAAAAAGGTGTGTAATCTATAAAAAATATTTTACTTTGTGCAATAACGATTCATCTTAAATTCGATTTCAAACAACTACGATGTAGTTGTACAAAAGTTATATCGAAAATTTCTTAAAAATATCAAATCACATCTTTTTAAATTGCTATGTATATTAGTTGTATAAAAAGAACACGTCGAACCTATCGTTTAGCGTTTGACCAATAATGCCAGGTCGATCCTGAGGACTCAGGACTCTACTATTTCTTCGTAAACTCGTGGAGCTCGGCGGCCTTGCTGCATCCATGATGTTATCAGGCTGATATTGCGACTGGTGCGTTTGTTGTGCGTACATCGACTGTGAATTGTACTGATTCATCTGACCAGGCCCATATTGATTGGGTATCGCCGTCTGAAATTAGTTCACGTTGTTCTAAGGGTTTCACAAAAAACTACAAACTAATTTTAATCACAAGCCGAACAAATACATGGCTGGATCATATTTCAAAATGTTACTCAAACGTATCTAGTATTTTTATCTATATTTCTGAGATGAGCGATACTGATGTCGAAAAATCTTGTATTTGTTCGACATTTCATTATTAGAGGTTACCAAAATTTTGCAGGCTCATCGTGTGACGATTAATTATACACGTCCAGAGAAGAAACAATGACTTTCTATTTGGCTATTCAATCCATTAATTTTCAACCAAAATTAAAAGTGTCACTCGTAGCTGAACTAATTATCATCATTCAGAACAATATGATAAAGGAATATAATTAAACGTTAAGATTGTTGATAATTAGTCATTAATATAGCTACACTTGTTAAACGCATGTTAAATTCATCGATGAAACTAAACTCGCATGTATAGAAATTCATTGAGTTGCTTACACCATAAAACTGCGCATCAAATTAATTTATTTGGGCGAATGTCATGGAATTATACATAAATGTCGGTTGTGAGATCTAAAAAGAAACACAAACACCCATACACACAGAGAAATATAGCATTGCCATAGGCAAACGAAAGCGCTCGGTAAATCGTAATCAGTAAATTGAATTATCGCGCATAAAAAGCTGCGTGCGCGGAAGCCAAGAAAGATCAATGAGAATAATATTGCTATCGGAGTCACCTGCTGACTGGGATAAGCCTGCAAATTTTGGAAATCGTGCAATCCGATTGGTTGCTGTTGTTGCTGTTGTTGTTGATAATCGGAGTATTGTTGCTCAACCTGAGATGGATTAGTCAGTTGATACTGGTACGGATTGTTCTGGACGAACTGGTGATGCTGCTGGCTGTATTGATTCGATTGGTACTGGTTCGGTATACTGTTCGAGTACTGGCTCATCGGGTTTTGCTGTTGATACGGATACTGTTGATACGGATTCTGACCGGTCAGCGAGGTTTGTTGAGTGTTCAATTGATTCATGGGTGCCTGGTTCGCCAGCGGTACCTGATTCGGTATCTGGTTTTGCATAGGCAGCTGATTCTGCGGCAGAGGCTTTACACTGGTCCTACGTATCGATTGCATCACATTGCTGACGGTGTTGTTCGCTGCGGATGCTGGCGTCGCGTTCATCGTCGTCGTTGTGGAGTCAACGGCGCTCTTGATCGGTGTGGCGCCGCTGGGTTGGTCCACGCTGGCTGTCTTATGTAGGATACTCTTACCCGGCATGGAATCCTGTGGCGGCGGAACGTACTTGGGTATCTCTCTGTTCCGCAACCTTTCTAAACCCGGCTGCCGGAAGTCCGGTGCGAACTGCCTCGCTGTTTGTTGCGCTAGTTCGGAGTCTTCTCTGGCGTGTTCGGCGGCGATGTCGGCCAATTCCGCTTTACCCCGCGCCGTTGCCGTCCTAGAGATAGCGATATCGGCTTTTTGCAGAGCGATCTTGCTCGCCCGCTGAGCTGCGTTCACTGCCGCCTCTATCCTTTCACGGAATTTGGCGGACCTGATTAGGAAGAGGTGCTTCTTTTTCTGGCTAGTGATAAGCACGTTGTTCTTGTACTTTCCTTCCTCCTTGCTGCCGTCACGGAACGTGGTGACACCGTAGCCATATTTGCGATTGTTGAACCATTCGCCTTCATATCGCAACCCGTCGCTTCTCTCAGATATGCCGAAGCCGGTTCTCTTATCGTTCTTCCATTCGCCCAAGTACGTCTCAGTTACCGACGCGTCCATCTGTTCATCCTGCGAATCGACATCATGCGATTAACTACGTTTTGCTAATTCTTTTATTTTTTTTTAATTTTAAATCTATACACTACAAGAATACATACCACATATATGTTACAAGTTACTAATATTAACGTTATATGCGTCTCTTGATACGATTAGAATAAGCGGATTTAACGATCGCGCAGAAACGAAATTAAAATCCGATTAGAGGTTTGTCGAGTCGCGAGAAAGCTGAGGAACACAAATATCGTGACCCACCTCGATAACAAAGGACGCATTACTATCTGTGTGAACCGACGCCGAGGCTTGACTTTGTGAGCTCTCGGTCGACATCCACGACGCTGAGCTGGCATTACTTCTAATACTACCACCAGTACCACGTTTCTCCAAATCTCCCGTACTCCTCTGCTTTCGTATCTTAAGACCCTATTGACAGAATATTCTTCTAGATAATTTCTGTTAAAAAATCTCATTATCAATTCTTCGTCTCTTCGAGAGAGGTGCCTTACCGAGAGAATGCCCTTCTTTAGGGACTTTTCGGTGAGGCTCTTTCTCCGAGCCGGTGGATCGTCGCTCCTGGCTTTCAGGACGAATCCTCCTCGGCTGTCGTCTACACGTCGATCCCTCCTGTCGGTGGGTTCCGGCGTTGGAGCGACCGCTGGTCCTCCGTCGGCGCTCCTTAACGACGTCAAGGACGCTCTTACTTGCTTTGGAGGTTTGTAGTGGCTAGCCAAACCGAACGGCGCGCTCGCCCTCACCCCGTAACCGTGCCGCATGCCGCGGAGCCATTGGCCTTGATAAGTACCTACAAGATTATCCATGTAACGCAACAGAAATAGAAACAGGAATTGGAGGCGGGACGTTCCATCAGCGAATTACAAACTACCCTGTCCATTAGAGCTGATGAAATTATTTTTCATAGAGTTAACACATAAATCTCTTCGCGTGATTCAATATACTTTATTTTGAGATTTTCAAGTATTGCGTTGAAGCAAAAGTTTTATCGTCTCTCAATTAAATTCTGTATTAAACAAGTTAGAAATTAGGTTAGAAATCCAGAGTTCTTTGAAAAAATGATTAAAAAATTTTTTTTTTTTTTTTAGATAAAAGTAGAGTCTATTAAAGTTAGTGAGATACAATGATTTCGCTTTGACTTTGCTGTAACTTTGTTTTAAACTTTATCTTTGCGGATCTAACAAAAAATCTTTCGCACTAATAATAGTTGAATCATTGAATAGTTGATCGTTGAAATCGTGATTGTTTATTGGTGATAAACAGAACACTTTTGTAAGACTCTTTTGTAAAGACTAAATTAATGAAGTTCCGTAATGAGGTCTTTTATTCCTAAGCCAAAAGACGTCGAATAATGTACATATACACATTGTGTAAATTTATAAATACAAATACAAACACATAAGCAGAGCTGGGCATGTATTTGAAATACATTTATTTGAAAAATAATATTGATAAGACAATTATATTTTGTATTTTGTGTTTGTTAGAAGTACATGAAAATATTTTGTGTTTCATCGGAGGATATAAAAGTATTTTGTATTTCAAATACTAACATTGAAATCAATCTTATTATTTGAACTACAAAATACAAAAAGCTTTCAATCTTTCGATTTTAAATACAAAATACGTAATACTTTTATGTGATACGCTGAAATAAAAAATACAAAATACGCTTATACTGTAAATAGTGTGTTTTAAATAAAAGTATTTCAAATACATGCCCAGCCCTGCACATAAATTCGAATATAGTCGCGTCTTCGAGCCAAAATGATGGAGAGTTTGCGTATTTTCTAAACCTAGGAACTTTAACTTTTTCGGGATAATTGAGTGAAGGAGCGAAAAATATGCGATAATTATGTCAGAAATCGGAAGTGGCACGTCAGTCGATTACGACAAATTCCCGGGGTTGCCTACACTCGGCAATAAGATGTATTGTTTTTGCCAAAACGTGACCGTGTTTCAAAATGTTTCGTGTGAGTCACGACGTAGGAGGCGAGTGGTTACGCGCGCCCCGCTTAGGGATGGAATGCGTCCAGTTTACGCGTGCTTTTTCGGAGAACGTGCGAATTCCGAATCGATGAAAAAAACCGTTCGAAGAAATTGGACGCGGATCGGCGGATTCCGTATGAAAGACGCAGTGCGGAAGATGCGTAATTCTTTCCGCGAAGTAAAATAAGTGTTGCGTGTTATTTTTGTGATCTACGTAGTTTGTATTTTTAATAGTCATCAAATATTATGTACTATTACGTATTGTTGCTTGCAGCTTTTAAGTCATCGTCAGACCGTATCAATAGCAAGCTACTCGGGCATTGCGAACGCGGACCGTTCTTTCGAAAGAGTATTATTCTATTCTGCTGTTGAATAGCTCGCGTCCTGGAGGTATTGCGGTCGCAGCGAAAAGTTTCGGCCGACGACGTTTATTGGCATGCAAACCAAGTCGCTCGTATGCATCGTGACGACGAGACTCGTCGACGTTTCGTTGCACTGGAGCGGGACGCATCACGCTTTTCTTCTCAGTTCCCTGACACAATTCAGCCTTGAATACATACAAGTCCCGTTGCTGTTACTATTCGTATTTAACAGTGGATATCTCGATTTTTTATTTTGATCATTTTTATCGTCTATAATTTTTTATTGTTTGATGATTGATGTACATATTAAATATGTTAAAAACATATATATATAATAATAAATATTAATATAAACACTTAAGTTTCTTCTTGATGTCCCATTTAATGCAATCTTTATTTCAATTCGATAATTAAATTTATAAAAATATAAATAAAATATACAAAAAATGTATAAATATATAAATATATAAATATAATGTAAAAACTAAACAATATTAAACGGAGCATTGAAAATTGGTCCACTGCTGAGATTAACATTGAAAATTAAAATTAACATTGAATTAATATCGAAAATTGAAAGACTTTCTGCGACGAGGAAGTCTTCCATCAAATTCTTGCTTTGCAAAACCACACGTAAATTCAATTCGTTAAGAAATCTGTCATTAGCAGGCACACGATGTCGACACGGGATACCCTATATATGGCGACGCCAGGCGTCTCCCCTCTTCGCAACGACGGAATATTATTTCGCTAGCGTTTAAGCAAGTGGGTCACGCGGCGGTTCCCGGCGTTCACACAAGACGCCCAATGTATACGAACCCTCGAAATTGCCGTCGCGGTGCCAGTCTGAATGTATACCGCAAGTTTTCAATTAATTTTTAGGTACGCCGGCGAATTGTATACCATCGTGAAAAGTACGCGAGCATGTGTGCGCTATATAAATGTTTAAACATTACACTTTCCGCCTATTCACGACAGCGAAATCTTTCTGCATTATGAGCTGCCTCGTTGAATCGAGTCGGGGTAATGAGTTTTTACTCGGTGATTTTCTCAGAAAGATTGGCACGCGCGTTGCATGCCTACGTCTTGAATTATTCTTACGACGCGAAAGAGATCGCCAACCGAGGAAGTTATTTCTTTATTTTTTAAGAGAGTTATTATAATAAAAGTTTCTCAATTACTTTTTCTTTCCTTTCACCTCCGATTGTCTATCGCTAGGATAAGCGCAATAAATTCTACATCACGTCTTCTATCACCCAAAGAACACGCTAATTCAACAAAAGATCAAAATGATTTTATTTTAATCCATAACATCGATAAACAGTCAAATTTTGTAACCAAAAATCGTCATTTTGACTTTCATGTCGTTAAAATAAAACCATTTTGACTTTCTCTTGACTTGGTGTGTTCTTTGGGCAGTTTTCGATTTTAGTATACATATCAGTATATATATCAGAGTTGGAAAGCGTTATTTTTTCCGTTACTTTTTATAATAAACAATTTGATGATGTTGCAATTTTTTATAACTAAACGCTAAGGTTATGCTAAGGTTGACTTTTGTAAAGGTTGACTTTTGCAAAGGTTGACTTTTCCAACCTTAGCACAACCTTAGCGTTTAGTTATAAAAAATTGCAACGTCATGTTTATTATAAAAACTAACGAAAAAAGTAACGCTCTCCAACTTTGGTATATATATTTATTTATATGTATTAACATGATGGCGACTCTGCAGTGATATTTTCTTCAAGAGCGCTCTCGAGAGTTTGTCCTGGCACAGTTGGAAGCGTTTCTCTTTGCCTCCCTTTCTCCTCTTTTTCTTTATCCAAAAGATTTATGATTTTAAGTTCGCTGCGCAAATCTATGGATCGATTTAGAAGACATCCACTTTGCGCAGAGTGTTCGCGTTATCGAGGTCAGTTCGGGTTGTCAGTCGCGTGGAGACAGTTTAGCATGAAAAGTCTCGTGGTCCCTGTGTCCCTTGGGGTTTTAACGAATTTTGAATAGACGTAGCTTAAGTCGCCGTCAAATTCCATAGAGACATTAACCGAATAGCATTACATAGTAAGTATGCGGAAAAGTGGATCGCGCCATAATATATCGATTCGCGTATCCGTCAGCGACGACCCAGATTAATTATTATCAATCTTCTAATTCTCGTCCTGCTAATCTACGCTGCGACTTTCGACGGTGTTCTAGTCAAGAATCGTTCAATAAGCAAATAGTTTCGTAAGTTAATTCGCACTAATTATTCTCTGGCGATGGGAATTGTCGAAAATGTTCACCTCGACTGGATCAATCTCGTGCAAATAAATTATGAATCAGATGCCATTTTGATGCTCAAATACCTAATGATATCTATTTAACATACATTTGAATAACGCATTGTTTTGTGAAGCAAGGCCTTGTTTTTTTTGCATTTGTTTCTCTTACTGCTTTGCGAATGGGACGATCGATAGTCTCCACAAATTTCATTTCCCGGTAGACTACTGGTAGCGCAAGTCGGATTTAACGTAGAACGAGTTTAACACGGAATAGGGGGGGTCATCCTGGCATATATCTGTCATGTAGGAAGCACGAAACGGGAGCCTTTAATCTAACCGGAGCGCGGTTTCTACCCGTCGATATCGTGCAAGATAATCGTCAAACTTGACGTTCCAAAATTTATCGTCAGTGCTTGCTGGCCATTATCTGACGATGCTTTTGCTTTCTTTTTAAAACACTGAGAGAGATATCTACAAATGATGTTTTGTTGGTAAATTAAGATCGAGATAGAACGGCCGCAAAAGAACAATCTCTACAGGGTGAACTAAATGTGTTGTACGGTCCTGATTCGCTACATGGCACTGGCTAGTCTGCCTGAAATAGCACGGCCATCTTCCGAGGTGGTGGTTGGTTGCACGTGCATCGGAACGCATCTCGGTATTGGTGAGAATTGGCCGTGCGAGCGTATTTCGGTCCGCAGCCTCCACAAGATCGTCGCAAACCACCCTAACAGGTCGTCCGAACTATCTTTTCGTTATGTTGTCTCTGTCTGGGGTTGGTGGTAGAAATTTTAGGAAACACGTGATACCTTATAAAAGAAAAAAAAAAGAAATATCACCGAGCGATATTTTCATCTGTAATTTATCTATCTGTTTTTACATTGCCCCATATGCCGTACAAGACTGTCGTACCTACAAAAAGTGAACTTCCGAGACTATTCGAAACTTAACGACTTAAACTTTATCATTAAGAATTTTATTATGTATAGACACGATTAATATTACAAAAAACTGCTGTCTCTTTCTTTCTTTTGCGATCGATCAGGTGAATGAGGCGCACAAGAAATATAGAGCAAGAACCGTGCGCTTCCGTTTGACGCCGATCATTTATGGCGTAATTTGCGCCGGACAATGTACGCGTCGGTTAAAATCCATTAGGTACCAACAGATCCGCCTGGACCGAATATGATCCTCTTCATTTGTGTTGAACATTTCTGGGTCCATTTTTACTTAATATTGCTCAAAAGCCATTTGTTTCGAGAAACAGCAGGCTACTTTCTTATTGATTACAATATTCGTGCGTCGTTGCGTCCTCTGCGGCTTCGATCCGAGCGCCATGCATGCTACATGTATGATTACATAGCTGTGCATCGGGTTGCCGAGCGTCGTTGCGATAACAAAGTGGCATACTTTTTCTTCGTCGCGCGGTCTAACTGGAAACTGATCGAAGTATTACCACGATGTTACCACGATGTTCACCATAAGCTGCCAAAAAAACTAATGAATGAATTCTAAGCCAAATCGTAAGGATCGTAACTTATTTTCGTGAAACTTGTGAAAACTTATGGCTGGAGTTGTAATTCTACTGTAAGTGTACCGTAAGATGTACGATCATTCATAAATATCTAAGATTTCTCGTAAATTTTACGGTTAGCAAGACGCTATCTATAGAAATGTTGCATAAAATAATAACGAAAACAAAGTGGGCGCGAGGAGTGAACGAAGAAAACAATGCGTAATTGTCTTTAAAATATTTAATTTTGATAATTATATATATGGTTTCTGTACATTTTGGACTCCAGCTTGCCTTCATCAGCAAAAACATTAAAGGCTCGTCTACATAGAAGCCGTAGACGGTCGTAGGGTTTCAAATTGTAGGAAATTGATTAATCTTAATCAAGTATTCTCCTTATATTTAATTGCGATTAATCAGTTTCTTACGACTTAAGACTTCACGACCGTCTACGACTTCTATGTAGAGACGAGCCTTAAATTTTAAAATTGTATATTACAAATAGAAAAATCCACATGACGTCCGCATCTTACTTTGTAAAGTTTATTTTTATACGCATCATGCCGTGGATTCAGAATGAACAAATTTGGATTTCTATAATCAAAGGGAAGAAATTATAACATACAATTTTAAGATTTAATGTTTCGCTGATGAAAACTCAAACTGAAATCAAAACATACGAAAATCATTATTTAAAATTAAATGTTTTAAAGATAATTACGCATCGTTTTTTGCGTTAATTCCTAACGAGTAGGTACTTTGATTTTATTGTTATTTTATGTTTATTTATTATTATTGAGCCATTATAATATTATTTTTATTTAATACACACGGGCGAGATGAAGCGTTATAATTATTCTACATTCACTTTTTCTTACATTAGAACCAATTTTGATATTAATATTTGTAACTGTTACTGAAATTTAATTTTTGTTTTTTAAACATTGTAAACTACTGAGGATGGCCTGATAAAAAGGTCGAAACGTTTTAATATTCAAATATATTATAATTTGGCTCGTAGCCTTATTGTTATTTTATGTTTACTTTGATTTTGTTATTATTTCTTGAAGGTCTTTCATGAGGCCTTCATGATTAATTAGCACTAAAGTTATAAGTATAAAGTTATAAACAATCGTAAGTTCTTACAGTTCTTACGAGAATAAATTACGTCTTATAATTCTGCTTCGAATTGACTCCTAAACCTCACATTTACAATTCGTAATGTAAACCTCACGTTACGAATCATAAAGTGCGCTTGATAAAATTCTCGTTTTCTGATTAATCATAGATAACTATTCGGACAGACTTGCGCTTTTATATTCAATAATTACACTTTAAATTATTCAAGTTATACAAATGTATGTATGTATACGTGACTCCTTCAGCATGTAAACTGTTCAGTATTAAAAATCTATGTACATGTAATATAAACTGTAAATTAACAGTAGAGCTACAAAAAAAATGTATCAACAGCATTATTTTAATTGAAAATAATTTTATTGTACAATAACATCATTAATGAAACAAATACTTCGTGCTCTTATTTTAATAAAGTTCTATTGTTTTATTAATACTGTTATTGAATCAATAAGATTATTTTCAATTAAAATAATGCTGTTGAAACAACATCCCTTTTTCCAGTAATAACAACTCTCGATTATTCCGTTTTTGATCCATTGTTGTCTTCTGATTCACGGCTATCCTTGACATTAATTAAACGCCATTTAAAATTCGCAGCGACCTTTTTTTCGCACGCAACCAGCGGTGGCGGATTCTCGTGTGACGTAAGGCGTGTGACGCCAGGAAAAATCAGGAATAACAGCCGAGCCGTATAAAGTGGGTAAAAACGGCTCATCAAGGTAACCCCCACGTCGGTGTAATATTAACAGCTCCGTATCCCATATACAGCTGCTATTTGCATAAAGGGTTGCGGCACGCTCGTAGCGTTTTGCCGGAGGGGGGCAAAAAAAAGTAGATTACACGGCCCTCTGTTACAAGCGCGCGCGCGCGAAATTGTTCAGCTCTCTCTGTTCTGCTCGTTTTTTTTTTTATACGACGCAGAACGGGACGTCGTTTCCATTGCATACACAACCTAGTCACTTATGACGCGCCGTTTAATTATGCGACAATCTATTGGACGATTCGCGACATGTAACTGAATTGCACAGACACTCTGCCGTTACTATCTCTTTCTCCCTCGATCTACCGTATGTATATCGTAAACTATAATCGCGAAATAATTATAAATCGAAATTATTTTAAGATCGACGAGAATAAATCGATTAATAGATATAATGCTATTTTTAATCAAAGCAGATATTAGTGCTTAATAATACTAAATGCAAACTTATGCAAAAAATATATACTATTTCAGTTTTATAAACTGCGTACCGACAAATCTTATACGCACAATTCATAAAACTGAAATAATACATTTGCAAAAATTTGCATTTAATAAGAGGAGAAAGTGGCATTATGGCACTCTATTTACTTTTTGTACAATAACTTGGTTAAAAATCAATATTTGAATTTAAAACTTAACAATTACATTTGTTAAAATGTTATTCAATCGGTTCTAGACTCAAAGTTACGAAATATTTATTACTTAGGACGCTATTTATAAAAATGTGGCAACACTGCATAATCGCTCGAAGAAAAACAGGGGTGGTAATATAGCCTTTCACAAAAATAGATTTAAACAATTGGTTTTGTTTAAAGAAAACGGGAATTACAAAATTAATAAAAAAGTAAAATATAGTAGAGTATACTATGTATTCAAATTATGCAAATGTATGTATGTATGTACACACATAATACCTTCAGCATATAGACTGCTCGGTACTAAAAATCTATGTACATGTAATATAAACTGTAAATTAGCAATAGAGCTGCAATCGATTTACGGAATAATTATTTTGATATGAAAAATTTGAAAGAAACCGTCAGTAATTAGCATATTTAGAAGACCACATTAGCAAAATGTCGCATTACTGTTTTGCATAACTCGAAATGTATACAATCAAATAAAATGTTAAATAACAAAAAACCCACTCAAACATACATATATTCGTACGATAATACGTTCAAGTTTAAAAAGAATGGAGAAATATGCTAAAATTAAATGCTAAAATGTATCTTAAAAACGTTTCAAAATGTTTGAAAGTAAAAATGCGTTATAATAAACGCTGACTATCCAATGAACACAAGTTACATGTAACGTATCTGTTAATTGTAATTTCCCATTCAACAGTATAATATAACACACGTGTTATATTACGGTTATATTGTTGAATGAGAAATTATAACTAACAGATGCATTACATGTAACTTTGTGTTCACTGGGTATTGGCATATTAGCGTCGTGCTGTAATAGCGAGCTACTAAACAAATAATTCCATAAGTAATTACTAGAATTCGCCACTTAATAGAGGAGATATTAAGGGAGGCCACAATATATACACTGGCCATAATACCACCTTCTCTTCTACACTGTTAAATCTATAATGTCAAATTTAACTTAACGTGAGTCGCTACTGCTCCTACTCAATCACATCATTATTTTATACTAAAACAATGGTTATATTTAACACTATACCGTGTCAATTTGATACTATATAGTGTCAAATTGACACGATATAGAGTCAAATTTAACTATCGTTTTGATAAAAAAGAAATGATATATTTAGTAGGAGCAGTGGCGACTCACGTTAGATTAAATTTGACACTATAGATTTAACAGTGTATAAATACTAAAATCCACTTTGACCAAAAATAGGATTAATTGATTTATAATCACGAAAGCCTCGACGGGAAGTGGCCGTCAAAACGCTTCAAGTTTTTACGTCATTTTACGACTCGAAAGGGGAAATGTTCTGTGTAAACGCAGGACATTTGTTCTTTTATTAAGTCGCAGCGTGATATCGTTTGTGTTCTCGAGTCACGATATCGATCTATTTTCCTGATGTTCTTTTCCTTTCGCGCGACGATGTCTTTCTCTCCGTTACGCTCTAATTAAATTCCGACGTGTCGCGGGAACTCGAGCGACTTACCGCACGGGCGATTCGCCGCGGGCGTTCGCCATTTCTCCGAAATAATTATCGGCCCATAAATTATTTCGCGTTACCGTCGTACCAGCTGACTCCTGCAGCTTTCGCGCGCGCATGTGCGATGCAAGCTGTCGAGGATGAAAGCGCGCATCCTATCGTAAGATTGTGGCTAAGTCACGGCCGATTTATCAGAAAGGCGTGGACGGTTCAAGAAGTCTATTAAACACGAGGGTCTGGAGATTGATATGAGGGGTTGAAGACGCGACGCGGGCAGGGAGCATCAATATGTTGTTGCATGTCTACCCTCTTTCCTCGTTTTCCAATCGACAGCGAGTTCTCGCGCTCGTACCGACGCGCACGCGTCGGCGTCGGTATTTATAAATAAATACCTCGGCCACGTGCCACGAGAGAAATGGAATGGCGTTCGGAAAGTGTTTTAACTCGATCGAGATGTTTAAAACGAGGATATGCGCGTATGTATGCAAAAGACCGAATAAGGCGTTAAGATAAATCGCGAGAAGCTATTACGCGAAAAAAAAGGGAATAAAAACGTATCTATGGCTAGTATTTATAGTCAATTCTTTTATTTAAGACTTAAATACACTGAGCAGAAACGTCTAGTTGAATTAATTGAAATTTTGGTTGGAACTCAGTGAGAAATAACAATGGAATCAATTTGACGTCGATTTGATAATTTCGACGTGGAATCGACATTGATTCGACGTCGATTTGATAATTTCGACGTGGAATCGACATTGATTCGACATCGATTCCATTGTCATTTCTCACTGGGAATGGATGAATCAGAATTTTCTGGTTAAATCTATTAGAATTCTAGAGTTGAGATAACCGAAATTGTAATTGATATAATCTTCTAGTTCGTTCATTTTCGATCAGATATTTTTCTCAGTACAGTTTTGAGATGTCATAAGCCAATCATAGAGCAGTATTAGCATCTTAAGATATTACTTAGATAAGATAGTCTTGAAATAAGAGAGAATGGACTGTGGAAAGAAAACCAGCCTATAAATTATTTTCTTAGCAATGCTAGCTAGTAGTCCACCCGTACATTGAAACCGTGAAAACGTAATGGCAAGATCATTCCACCTTCTCGATCCTCATCGCTCGATGAATCGTTCGTTACTTTCGATCATTCATATTCATAGGGCGTTTCAGAGAAATCGTGCGAATGATATATCGCATGGAAACGAAATGTAGGACTGCGAAATATGTATACCTATGAGAGACATTCGGCTTGAAAATCTCACTGAGCGCTACGCGTGAAACTTCTTCTTACGTGAAACAGCTTCCGAGAAAAAAAGCGATATGATACGGCTCGGTAAATAAAATAAAATCAAATATTTGCGACCTTGCTTTATCTTTGCTTAGCGTCCGTGTACCGAAACGTGATACTTCTGCTTCCACAAATATCCTTTAGCTCCGGGATCTTTAATTAAAGGACAATAATTGCACGCGCGTTGATCCTCGACCCTCGACGCCAATAAATCTTGACATTTGTTCTTCTTTACGGCACCAACGAGGTGACATTCATCAACTGAGAGGCAGCTCCGCCATTCATGCACACGCCTCGAGACACCTCGCACATTTTTCAAAGGCGTCGTTGAGGAGGTATGTTAATTCGCGGTTAAAGACCGGGTTGCATAGACCGGAGAAAATAACTCATTCCGGAAGGGAATAACTTTCAGAAGCGCGCGATTGTGACTCGAATGCGCATTATCGCGCATTGCCGTTGTCCACGTGATTTAAGGAGATTTTTTTATTCGAATAAATAACTGGAGTAGCACGGTTTGCGACGAGTGGTACCCGCTTCGTAATTGTGTTAATTCTAAATTAATTACAGCGGACTGGAATTACAGCTGTAACGACAATCACTCATTCGAGATGTATAATTACAAGATGAAAGATTGTGCGTAATGATTATGCAATTTACTGGGCACGCTGTAAAGCGATGCAAATTAAATGATAAGTGCGAACGTCGTGTCAATGTATGTATTTCGCCAATTTTGAACAGAATCGGGAAATTGTACGAATTACGCGCCGCGCATATTGCAAGAGTTTTTCGGAAAGTATAAAACCGAGGCAATTCAAACTTGTTGAAATGTCAAAATAACATGATATTTCAAACGACTGTCGATACGGTTGCATCAAAACTACATAGCAAAACGTTGCTGATATTTGCATCCCGATTCACGTGTCGCATTTTGTGTACGGTAAAAGAAGCGAAAACATATCGAAAGTGCGTGGGAATACACAATAGAGTACATAATCTATGTGTATCTACGCGTTCAACGATTTGACCTTATCTTTTATTTTTATTGCAAGAATTTTTTGAAAAGTACAAAACCGAGCCAATCCAAAACTTGTTCAAACAATATTTAAATTTATTTAAAAATTTGTTATCAATAGCATAATATTAAATATTAAAAAATACTTGAGTATTTAAAAAAACGTTTTTATTTTCTCGCAATTTTATTCCTACCAACTACAAATTAGATGGAAATTAAATTATTAACATAGATTCAGATTAATTTAGCTACTACGCATGTTACGTAAATACGATCATGAATGAAAATGAATAAATTACTTCAGGTAGGTAGTAAATATTGACTAGGTGATGTGAAATGACAAGAGGAAATTCATGACGGAAAATGCATCGGAGATGTTCGATCGAGAGTTGACGGAGGAAGGGGTGAAATAAATGTGTAGGCTGCAGCTAAATGGGAGCGGAGACATCTGCCTTAATATAATGGAATCTCGAGTAAGGGCACGAAAGGAACCAGAGCGCCGGAACGACGTGACGGTTGCGAGCATCGCGCGCGAACGCGGCGGGAGGAGTAGATTTTATTTCAATGTAGAAGTCGTGCTCTGCACACGACACCGGTAGAAGCAGCGATAGGAGAGCGGGAAGACTGTGGTTGACCTTGACCCGCGGCGGAGAGGTTCAAACCAGGAGGTGAACCAACCGGCGCCTTCGCGGAAAAGTTGGGCGCGCCCGCGCGCGTCAGGATAGGTGGGAACCCTCGTCGTGTTTACGTGGACTCGCCCTCTTCTACGCGATATGCATACACGTGCTGCACCTTGCTCATCGCCCCCCTTGCCATGCGTCGTATTGACATCGTATAGTGGGACGACCGAAATCTTAATCTTTGAAAATCTTCTCTCCGGAAGAGACATTCAAATACATTTACACACACACACACACACACACACACACACACAAATTTTATATATATATTATATATGTAATTTCTATAAAATTTGCGCTCGTCCAAGAAATACTGAATAACGAAGCACTTTAAATAATTAACCAATTTTTGAATCCGATGGTATCTTCGACCCTACGTCACAAGCCATGTTCATATATTTAGAAATCTTCAAAGGGAATGATTTTATCCTCGAACATTTTTTTTCTCAATAAAAACAGATGTAATATAATAACGAATGAAGTAAACATAATGGAATTAATATGCTTGATGATGAATTAATCGTATTACATTAGAGAATTCCGATATAAAAAAACGATTCATTCCCGGTAGAGTTAATTGAGGTAATTTGACGGTATTCTTTCTTAACAAAAGATTAATCTGATATAATGCTAAATCATTTTAATTTACTCCACAGGATGGAGTAAATTAACATGAATTATTTGATAACACAAGGTTCACTTTTTCCTCAAAAAGAGACTGTATTAAAAAAATTAAATTAATTTAATTAATTAAATCTAGTCGCAATTATTTTTACTCTTTTTCGGAACGTTTGTCGGCCAAGCATGATGCACATTCCAGTACGGTATACATAAACTGCGTTCGTTTGCGATAAACGTCCCGACATCCGGTCCATTCATGATAGGAGATTCCTCTGCCGCGACTCCGCCGTGCCGGTTCGATTTCGTGTCGAAATAGCGCCAGCACTTCACTTATCTTCGTTGCAAAAGGCGAGAAGAGACGGAGAACATTCGAAAGAGAATGAGAAAGAGGGAGCGTGGCCGGTAGTGGCGAATAAGAATTTTATCGTATTTCATTCTGCCTGATGTTTCTCGGCGCTTTATATAGACCCTTGAACGATCATGCCACAGATTTTTTCAGGTGCTAGACTGATCCATCTTCAGAAAATTGTAACGAATAATAAGAGGCATGTATTTTCTTGGAAGACAGATGTATCTCGAGATATATTTTTATATGAGGCAGAATAAAAAGATTAAATCGACGATGGTCCAGAGGAAGAGGCGAGAAAGACTTATAGTGACTCATTAAAGATACATTTGAACTGTAAAGCATTAAATCCGATTGGGTAACCTGTAGTGCTTGATAAATATCGAGTCGACTGATTCGCGTCGAGCAATCGGATGTGCTATTTTCGTGCGCGCATAATGTACGCACGCGTGTTCGACATGACGTGGCCGTGTCAGAGCATTTCCAGTTTCTGAATTCCGATGCCTCCCGCGGAAGATTTCGGTGATCAGATTCGGTGATCAATGGGAATGCTGCGATAGCACTGCTTATGGAACAAACTCATCAGACGAATGATATTACGCTGCGAAGCCTGCAAGTGTTTGCATTTATTTTACTTACAAAAAGAGAACACAGTGAACCCTTCACAGAGTTTGATCTCTTTCAGCATAATGAATGTATACCGAAAATAAATTGTATCGTATTCCAACGTTTTGTTGAATTTACTTTGTAAATGGTATTTTTTAATGAAAGAATCCCGCAGTAATTATAGAAAATTGGATCCTAATGAAATGAATTAGTTTTTACATATAATGTAACTTATAGTGTGGCGAACAAAAGATATCAGTAATGAATAATTTTTAAGTAGTGTTGTATCAAAGGTATAAAACTTGTGCTCATGTACAGAGCAGTTTTAATATACTATAGCTTAAAAACTATCCATTATTAAGCCTTGTGTCACTATTAGTCATATTATAAATTTATTACATGTGAAAACTAACTTATTTTATTTAAGATCCAATTTTCTATACAATTAGTGCGAGGTCCTTTTATACATAAAAAAAATATAAAACCCATTCGACAAAACACTCAAACATGGCATAATTTATTTTCGATATAGATTCATCATACACTAAAAAAAGAGCTGATTATATCAAATATTGAGTGAAATAATTTCAATCAAATATTCAAGTAATATAACTAAACATCATTTTACCTTCACAAATATTTAGTAAATATTACCAACGGTAATACTTACTAAATATTTGTAAAGTTAAAATTATGTTTAGTTATATTACCTAAACATTTTGGTTGAAATATTTCACTCGGTTGGTGGTTAACTAGACTCTTTTTTCAATGTACTGAAGGAGATTAAAATCCATAAAGAGTCCACTGTGCCCTCTTCTTTGTTATTAAAATTAATTAAATATTTGTTCGCTATTTTACTTAAGTCTCGATTGTCTCTTCCAAAAATATAAAAGAATCGCGAGAATCGTTTTCAAGTTTACGTGCGAGTTTTGAAATATTTTGTTGCCATAAGATGAATAACGGCAAAACTCTGATGCGCAAAGAGTTACTGGGTAAGATTTTCCATTTGGTTTACTCGCAATCTTTTCACAACACGTTGAGACGCAGCATCTGCCGCGACTGTAACGAGAATAAGTTTATCCCATGAGAAAAACGGCAGATCTGAGAACGCAATATCATGTTTAATTAATATGCGGTAATATTTTATGTTACGCGAATGTGCGACACTGCGATCTCTTATAGTAGATAGCACATGAATACTTTATAATGTTTCACCAGCGATGATCGATCGGTTGAACAATAGTCCTACTTTCTCACATCGGAGTGTTTAATAGACACTGTTTAATAGCATATCGTTTATTCGTAACTGAAGCGACTACAGAAAATTGCCTCTAACGATATTTCGCGACAAGTAAAATGAATTCGGCAAATTAGATTTCAACAGCGGAGAAATTATGACTGAGTTGGTTAATGACATTTAAGATGTATTAAATTTTGCGATGTTCCTTGCGATAGCGGGTGAAATTCAAGAATGAGGAGCTGCATCGTGCAAGAGGGAGATCTCCCCAGGAAGAAAAAAAGAAGCGAATAAACAGGTCGCAATAAGGATTAGAAGAAGTAAAACTCTATCGAAGGTTACATTGATTTTCATGAAAATTGCAATCGTCGTATCATCAATCCTGATTCTCTTTGAAAAAAACTCCCTTCGCAATCAATATCGATTTAGCGGTATTACCCATTGCGATTATGTTTCTCTCCATTTGCAACAATAAAAATCAAATACCTTGCCAGGATTGATTGGTTCACCGTAGAAATGATTCCTTAGACGCAATCGATTTTATATAATATAGTGTTTTAAAAATAAAACCTCATTATAATAGTCCGCTCGACAATGACATCTTTGTAAGTAGAGGAATTTGAAAGACGAAGAAGAAAACCGCTCCCTAAATACTGCAATTTTTGTAGACATACCACAATTACGACCATTAATCTTAGCGCAACTAAATATCTCGCTGAGATAATGCGAAATCGACGACGCGTTCTGCCACATCCGTTTCTTGTTTTGTTTATTTACCGCATTCCCAAGTCAGCCTCGCGCGGAGCTTTATTAAAAGAACTCAGTGATTTATTTACTGACGATGTCTTGCTTCATAGGCCAACCTCTGGAACACGCTAGGAGGATTTCCGACGCATTTTTAATGTCTAATAAGATATTTCATTCGTGAATAAAATCGCCCATTTATTAACATTTAATGCGAAATCAATAAAACTGAACTTTGTGCGATTGCACAACCAAATAAAAATATATTGGTATTTACGCACACGGTATTAATCGTTATTACAAATCGATACAAGCAAACCGTATCGCAAAGATTTTTTATCAGTCAGTACACTTTTGGAAATTAATTGTTTTAATTTTGAAAACGTATCCCATTTATTTTAAAAATAGGAAAATATTAACAAATAAAAAAATTATAAATCCGAAATGTGTTTTTCTCAGTTATATTTTTAGAAATATTTTTTATATATGGAAATATAAAAAATATATTTTCAACTTCAAGATGAAGAAGAGCTCACAGTTTGTTTATCTAGTTCATATAAGATTTTTTCAGAGACGTCCTGTATTCAACGATTTATGGGAAAAAATCACATGATTTGTTGATTAAACATGTCAAATAGATTTGGGGCTTACCACTGTCGGCGTAAGTCTCGGAACCATAACCGTCCTGCAGACCGCTGGACCACGTGCCCTCGTATCTCGCAGTGGAGGTAGTAGACTGCCGGACCCCGTAACGACCTTTGAATCCCTGAGTCCATTCTCCCCGGTAAAGCCAACGGCCACGGGTCTCCATACCCAGGCCGTGTCTCTTGCCGTTCTGCCATTGTCCTTCGTAGGCTGACCCGCTGAAATGCAATTTGTGGAATTTAATCTTCTAAAACAATTCGTCTCTTCCTTCAAGTAGGACTTAAAAAGTATTTTGAAATTATAGAGATAATTTCATCACGTTTTCCGCAGCTCTCAGCTGTTCGCTCGCAAAAATATCCTTAAAAGTTACGCTTCAAGGATCACGTCGCTATTTATATTTACTATCATTTATAGCCATTCATGTTTGCTGAAAACTCGTCTAATTAACCAATCCAATAATTACTCGTCTAATTAACCAATCCAATAATTACCGACTGTCGTCGATGACGATGACAACGTTGCGTCCACATTGTTGGATACACAGAATGGAGTGGCAATGAGAGCTTGACATCTCGTGCTAATGTAGAAAGTGATTACGCCGCCTACGATCCTTCTTTTAAGATATTTTTATGAAAGTTATAATTATCGAAGGAGGGAGACGGAGCTAATCGAGCGAACGTTCTTTCAAGTGCGATTAAAGCTTTTGCGCTAAACTTATTTCTGTTATTACTTTTTATCGCAGAAAATCTTTCTAAATTCAGCATCAAATATAATTTAATTATTCTCTTTTAAAATGTCAAGAAAGTTTCAAGAACATCTATAGTAAATCTTTTGAAAGAGAATGATTAATCCTACCCGAGCGATATTCAAGTCCTTGCGAATAACGATTACATAAACATGAAAGCTGCATGTGGATGCGAAAACTGTTGCGGAAATATTCTATAAGTGTCGCGTATTGCGTAAATACTTGTGTTTAACGATGATCTGTCGCGTGATAAAAATTTATATCATTCTACCGCGGTATGATTAATTACGTTATAAATTCTGACAATGCAATAGTAATTTGTACATATTCTGTAATTGTAAGTAATGTTTGTATTATATTTTTAGAACATTTGAGAATGAATAAAAAGAACGTTTCACCTCTTAAAATGTTTTGATATAATTAACAATTAAATATGCAATAAATAATTTTGGTAAAGGCGGTCTCTCGCGATTCTCGACAATGCAAGTTCTTCACTTATCGCGAAACGGAAGTAAACGACGATAGTGAAATTCTAGACACGTGGGGTGAACCATCCCTCGAACTATAGTGGATCAGCAACACGTGCTCGATCTGCGAAACGGTTCGTCTTCGAGTATCATCATGATCGAAAATGAAGTCGTCGGAAAATGTTGCTAGTTAAAGATGGACCTTGTTCCAGTTTACGCGGAAATGAAACGGCAAATTCTCAGCTTAGATACGTGATCGGGAAGAAAAGAGAATGTCATCGTTTCGGTTCTATCTCATTTTCTCTCTTTTTTACGTTAGTTATTCCAGAAACCTGTAAGAAATGAACCTACATTCAAGCAGATCTGTCTCTGAAAATGATTTTGAAAAAATCACAACGTAACGCAACAACAAATTAAAATTTATATCGCTCATAATACTGTATAATAATACTGTATAACAATATGTATATTAAATAATATACCTTCAAGTATGAATATATATTTAAAACGTTCATGTTTAATCTCGAGCACAATTTAATAGCTTTTTGCGAATATAAATGAAATCGTTACACAGCATTTTACTGTTATTATATCTCCATTACTTAATAATATCTTCTTACTTAATAATATTTCCATTGTGTGCGTGATCTAGAAACTCTAATTACGATCGTTAAAGTCTTTCTGGGTTTTCGTATCGCGTGCACGTAGATATAATTTTTTTCTAATTGTTGTACACCTCGTTTTATATATTCTCTCATAAAACTAATCGTCGAGAAACAAACAAGGTGGCTCTGCAATACTTTCATTTTACAGAGTGTTTATAAATCGGTGTTTGTATATAAAAATAGTATATAAATAATAATTTTATTTTTCAATTAATTTCGAGCAGAGAAATCCAAAAATAGGATCAATCGATTAAGAATACTAGTTCTGCCATTTTTTTATTCAATTTCATGGAAGAAAACGATCTCAAATATTTTTCGCTGATGATGTCGTCGTTCGTCGTCGAAAACGTTTAACGATTTTCGATTTTACATTTTAATTTAGGTTTCGAAGAATCTGAGCGCTCATTTATATCTTGCGTTCTTTTACCGAAACCGGAATTGTACACTCTATGGGCGAAAACTCTATTGAATAACTTCCATGTACTTGTTGATAAATTAATTGATTGCTTCAAAAAAATTAAAAAAGACTTTCGTCTTCAATATGCACGGATGCGGATATCAATCATCACCATCCCCAAAAATTTTGACGGCGATTTTCCACGACGACCCTGAACTAGGTCCTGACGACTCGAATCCCGGTGACCTGCTCCGGTTGTCCTTGCGCACGGTGACCCAGTTTTGCAGGAATCGAGAGATTCCCTCCCAGGTATATACCTAGATACGTGTCAAGGTCCGCTGTTTGCACATCACGCGCTACACGCGACGCCAGGAGTCTCGTGAATTCGATTCGGGGATTCGCGAAAATCGTCAATGAAACATCCAATAGGAGAATTCGCCGAGGATCTCACCGGGGAATTTTCTACAACTACTGAATCTGAGCCTCACAAATAGCGTTTGGTCGAATCTTACGTTACTTTTGCGGCGTGTAATGTTTAGTAGTCGTTTGCCCTGCTAAGCGGCATTATTAACGTGAAACAGTCACAGTAGCGGTAATGTAATACCGGATAATCAGCCTGAAACCATATACTCGTTACGGTGCGAACGAGCTCAGCGTTAATCCTTCATGAGCCCAGAGGAGTGGCGGTCGTTGTGAAAATCCCGAGAGTGCACCAACGTGAAGAGAATATAAGATTAATTCGTTCTACGAAACGCGCGCAACCGGACGAGCATCATAGATTACGTATATCACGGGAATTAGCAATTTATCGTAATCCTTCGTAATTTCGTGTGCCGTGTAAACTGCATAATTAACAAATGCGCATTGTGAAATATGTCAAGCGCCAATAATCGAGTACAATCTGCAGCCTAACGAAGTGCTTCACGTGCGAACTAACGAGTAGTCGATATCAACGATAATCGCTCACCTAGGCCAGGTGTAGACGCCGGATACTTCGAAGCCGAAATGCCAGCTGCCAGAATAGGCGCCTTGACCTTTGGGCCCGGTGCACACGCCATGGCCATGGGCCTTTCCATCTTCCCAGCCGCCGCAGTAGGTTCCACCGTCGTCAAAGTCGAATCTGCCCCCGTTAACTTGCGCCCGATTTGCGGTGGTACCGGTCGCGCCAGGTTGCGCCGGACTTATGCCACCTGTTTGTGGCAATTGGGCGCCCCCCGCCACCCCATTCGGCGCCCCGGACGGTTGCTGGCCAGAGTGCGGTTGTTGCTGCATCTCTTGTAGTTACCGCAGGCACTGTCGTTCGTTTTCCTCGTTCTCCTCTTCCGCCTTCTTCTTCTACTACTACTCTTCAACTCCCTCGTTATCCTCGTCTTCGTCTTCGTCGTGATCGTTATCGTCGTCGTGGTCGTACTTGTGCTTGCTCATTAGTAATATCTGCCTTGCCCTGGACGTTGCTCCATTCTCCGCCACCTTCTCCTTCGACGTCGTCTTCTTCGCCGCCCTCGCCGTCGCCTTCTCACGTCCGCCTCCACCAGATCTCTACAATAGCATCGAAGAATCGAGCGTTGATCCGCCGTAAGGAATACAAATATATCATCGACGTCGTTGCGAGACGTGGCGGGACACGAACGGTACACGGTGGCGGAGCTGTTGTCCTAGTGAAAGATTAGGTTTGAACCCCCCCCCCCCCCCGCGCATTGGACCGTGCTCGAATCCTCAAGGCATGCCTGTCATCGCAACGCAGTCCGCGTCAGAGAAGCCGGACGTGAGAAAAGAATCAGCGAGTTTCGCGCCGGGGCCCCAGATTTAATTTTAGTACAACTTCGAAGAACCGAACGTGCGAGAGCGCGCGAACGTGACGAGCGCGGATATACGTCTCTCGATCTCGAACGCGGAACGTTACACGGTTCTCTCTCTCTTTCTCTCTCTCTCTCTCTCTCTCTCTCTCTCTTTCTCTCTTTCTTTTCCGGTGTCGGGTAATCGAGAGAGCCCGAGAGAACCGCGGCCTTGACAAGCTTCAATTTCGCGAATCGATATGCCGAGTGCGAGACTTCCTTCTCGAGCACGTCCTAGCTTTTCTCTCTTATCCTCATCTTTGACCTCCCCCTAAAATCACCACCATAAAATAAAACATCTCGGACTACCTCATCGTACTATCACCCTGGTCGATCTACCTCTCACTCACACGCACATGTACATACACGTGTCGCCGCAGCTGCCCGTGATCATGGACCGATGGAATCGGGACTTGACGCACATTCAGCACCATTCACACGGCACTCCGGAACTCCTGGCACTATGGTGCCAGGTAATCACTATAAGATACCTAGTATTTGCAAGAGACCCGGAGACCGCGCGCGCGATGTTACCAGGTTTCTCTTCGAAATTGTTGAAACTAGACAACGAGTCCGTCGGAGTTGCGGTTTCACTGTCCGCCTGACGCCGTTACGCAACGCTTCTATAAGCATCCGTGATCCGCTCGGAATGTGCTCTCTCTCTCTCTCTCTCTCTCACTCTCTCTCTCTCTCTCTCTCTCACTCACTCTCCCCTCCTTTCTTACTCGCTCTCTCCTTCTTTCTCTCTCTCTCTCTCTCTCTCTCTCTCTCTCTCTTTCTCCTTATCTTCGTCCCATCCACCTCTTCTCTCACTCGAGCTTTCCGTTTCTCGACAACTTCTTCGCACGAAAGCTCCTCTCTTCCAATCTGACGCTTTCTTCGGGAAACGAAGACCCGATCGGGTTCTCTCTGATGAGTCACCCGCGAGGAGATCTACCTACGGTGGAACGGTCGATGACTAAGATCCACGGGACTGGACCCACGATGAAGCCTCGGCGGACACTGAGTCTATCTCGAGACGGGTTGCGAGGTGGAAGTAAGACGAAGAGGAAAATGTGCAGAGCGGAGTCGAACTCTCAGTACACATGTATATGCACACGCATACGCATCACGTAGGCATCCGCATATACAGACAGGTACACGCACGTGGACACACGCGCGCGCGCGCGCGCGAGCGCGCTTTCTTCACGACGGCGGACGATGTGGTTCTAGCCCGGTGCGCAACATCGGTAGCAACGGCACGAACATCAGCATCATCGTCAGCATCCGTACGGGCACAGGCTTGGTTGCGCCCGCCGGTGCGCCGGTCCGTTCGTTCGCTCTAGCGTGGCTAGAGCGGTGCCGCGCGCGCCTCAAGCTCTAGCCTCGAGTTCGACTAGCTGACTAGGAGCTTCTATTTTTACCATGGGGTAGCGAATTGTTCCCCACACGAGACGACTGCGGCTGTGGCTGCACGAGGCGGCAGCTCCGTCGACTCGAGTCGTTCGCCAACGCGACCGGGTTCGGATCATTTATAAATAGTTGAAGTTCTCGCACCGCCACGGAAAATCATCGCGGAACGCAGGTCGCGGTGAGAGTAGCTCGAGATGCTGCACAACTATCGCCGGCCGGTCTTCGGTCTCCGGGTTACCTCCGACACCGTTCGACGTGCGAGGGAAGAATGACATTTTCAGGGTCATTCACGTCATAGACCATGTGTTCTATTCGGAAGATGTGCTTCCTTTAGGCGAGCGAGGGAAGACCCGATTTGTCGGAGTATCGAAATTTCGGAAGAATCTCTTTTCCATGAAATGTAAGCGTGTGAAATCGTGCGAGCATGTGTGTCAGGATTGATAGAATTAACGAGATAACGATGATTTCATCGCGAGCATGGCGAAGAAGCCGGTCCATGTCCCTGTAGTGTAATTTAGGGACAGAACGCGTTGGTGGTGTGTTCGATCGGCCGGGAAAAAAGGAAAATAGAGAGGGGTACAACGGCGCACGCGGCCGCGCAAATGTGTGTCTATAGACTGCGGCCTCTGTAGGGCTGCATTTTTAATGGAGCGCATGTAGCGGCGCGATATCGGTCAGTTACTCCCCCGCGAGAACGTGAGATAAGAACTAGGTAGACTCCGTGGCCTCGGAGGGGGCCCGGAGAGGAGGGTACACACGATGAAAACTCAGGCGAGTCAGAGTCGATGATCCGTACAAGTCTGACGTTACCGCGGGGTTCATTACGGTCTATTGACGGCAAACGAACGGCTGGGAGGAGGCGGGGGACGCGCGCCATTATTTATCGACGCGTGCCATTCTTTTTTATAACATAAATCAATTAATCGATGTGTCCTATTAATAATGACGGTAACGAAAAGTGACGGCCGAGCTGCGCTTGTTGGTTGCGCGGTGAGGAAAGAAAGAATCCTCCCCTCTCCCCCCCCCCTCTCTCTCTCTCTCTCTCTGAAAGCTTTTGCCCCTCTAAAAGAGAGGGTTACGACAAGTAATCCCGAGGAAAATGACGCTGCTGCGATCTGACTATCGTACTTTACGCGGATCTGTTACTCGAAAAGGCAACGAAAACTGTGCCAGCGAAGATAATCTCGAGGCGAATGGCACATCCTGTCTGTTTATTGCAGTAGCAGCATATGGCGACACGGCCGAATCGCCGACAGACGAATACAATAAAGAGAGCACGAGAGTACAAGCATTATCGTTACAACGAAATATGTAACATGTCGAAACAGTTACACATCTTTCTCTAAAGGTCTGTTTTTTATTCCTGTAACTAGACTGCACTAGAACTTTCGTTCACGCTTTCGCAAATATCAAACATATGTATATCTATTTCACTTTAAGTTCCAAAAGTGTATATTAGTAAGCTACAGAAAACAGATCTTAAATCGCGAGAAATTCTAAATTATTTTCTACCATGACAACGCTATTATTTAATCGTATTATTTAATCGCGCTATAAAACGATGAAAAAAGCTTTTTCTTGATTTAATAAACGACATAAATCTTGATCTCTTTCTCTGTTTCCGCCTACACGTTATTTAAGAAATCGTGTCTCTCCGGCGAATCTTTGCCTCGCAAATATACATATTAAGAGACGAGACTTCCGCATCGAAGAATCCCGTCGAAATAGAGCAGACCAGCTTGAAACGGGAGCATGTTCCAGATTTGATTAGCTTCCCGTCGAGCAAGCGAGAAATCGGATCCCCAATTAAAAGTTTAACGTTTGCCTCCTTTCGCACGTGTACCCTTCCTCACCTAGACGCAATTTCCCAGGAAATTTCATGAAGAGAAATACAGACGGAGCCAGTTGATGAAAAAAAAGTAATAATAAACTAGCAACGATCTCTTTCTGAAAATCATTATATATTGATAACTATACCTCTCAGGATGGTCCCACAGGCGACAATATATTTGAATTCACGAAAGATTTAAATCAAACCTCTCCCAACAAAACACCAATACCTTCACGGAATGCATTCCTTCAAATATCATTGAACACTTGCTCACCAATTTAATAATAATCAACTCGTCCTCATAGATGATACCACATACATCCACGATATATGCAATAAATTCACTTTCATCACCAACACTCCCACGAAAAAGCGAGTTGTAATGTGAAGGTGGAATAGTCGGCTTGCACGGATAGAGTCGATTCGCGCAGATATCGCGATTGGTGACGATCGCTCATTCGCAAAGATCGCTCTCGCGAAAATTTGCACGCGGTGAATAAGACGCATATGACCGCACCAGTGCAGACTGCAGCCTTAGGTTCGAGCACACTTCCGGGCGATCGATCCGGTTCGGTTCGAGTAACACGTGCGACGTACAGCGCCGGCGGCGTCACCTCGCACCCTCGTCTCTCTTTTTTCAGGACCTTCGCCGAATGCACGTACATACACCCCTGGGATCTCCGTATCTTTCGACACGCACCTATCGGTCGCGATCGTCGAGAGGGTGCACCTAGATAGGAGATACGCGCTTTTTCGTCGCGTGCGCCGGTTCCTCGGCGTCGGGCGAATGTCTTCACCGTAACGGTAACGGCGCACGCAAATGCGTCCCTATTTCTAATATGTGTCACGAGGACAACGGCTTTCACACGCACATGTACGTTATCTTTTCGTCACCGTGATTTTGCATCGCGGATTTTGGACAAAAGCAATAAGATCCGCGAAGCGTTTTTTCGATCATCGAACGCGCCCGCGGTTGATCGTACCGGTATGTTCGCGCACGTTCACGATGTAGTTGACGTTTCTCTGATTAACGGCACCTCGCTGTAACAACACGTCGCATCATTCCGAATCACGAGAATCTGCTCTACCACCGCGTGTACGCGGCGTTCAGTCTCTCCCTTTCTCGGGAATGAAATTTTTATTGACACGTGCGCGAACACGGGTCGATCCCACGGCGATCCTCCGCGTGCGCGTTTCTGTCCCGCTCTCGCGCGTCCATTCCCGTCGACGTCGTCCACCAGGAAAGACGGGCTAGACGATGGTACCAGACAGTACCAAAACGGACGATAAGTCTGCGACCGGCCGGTCCTCCCGTTGCGACGTCGATCTTTCCCCGCTTCGCACTCGTGCGCGTACTCGTGGAAATGCCGTTCTCGCTGTCACCGTCGTCGCCGATGTTATCGTCGTTTTTTCGTCGTTGTCCACCTCCTTTTCGTCGCGAATACGTAAAAAATCTTCCCCTCCGACGTCGACGCACGAACCGTGCTTACGGGAATGTGCGTGAGGTCAGGGTGGCATGATTACGACTATCAGTCTCGCAGTGCGCCGCCGCCGTCATTGGTCGCATCGCCACCTCCGTCGCCTTCACCGCCGACGCCGCTGTTGTTGGTCACGCCGTCGCGATGACGGTAGCGTCGAGACGCTTGGCGTCGTCGTGCCGACGGTGAAACCTGCATACACACCGTATCGTTACGCCCTGGTGCGGCGGTCGGACGAGCACGATCGACGAGTTTTCCGTTACAGTCAACTGGTAATCTGTTTCCTTGTGATTACATTGATTGTGCTTATCCTATAATAAATAAATATAATAAAAAATATAAGATATGTATATGTAATATTTTTCTAAGTATGTTGATTGTCGTATATTTCTCGCGTTTTTATATCATTCAATTCTGTGACTAAATTTGACATAATAATTGTTACTTTATACTTATATTATATATGTCTACGGTATATAACAATTTTTATTTAAAAAAATGTATTCTAATTTTGTTTCAAATTATTTTGTAACATACCATAAAATGATATGATAAAAATTTCTTTTACCGGAATTGAGTAAAAAATCATTTCGTCAAATTTCTAGAAATGTTTCGATCAATCTTCATTTACTGCTAATAACTTACTTTTAAACTTGATGGCAATACATTTCGTTGAATTTTCCGTTATATCGACAGCTGGTCAAAACACAATCTACGTGTATCTCCTTTCATTTATGAATTAAAGATGTTTGTCTATATAAAATATATCAGCTAAAACTATTAGTTAAATAATCAGCTAAAAATAGTCAATATCATAAAAAAATTTTTGACAATATTAATCCATGAATTCCAATTGCAAGAAACAAAACAACAAATAGTTTGGCTTATAGTAGTTTTATGCAGTAAAATGATAATATTTTCTTGCAGTTTTATAGGTTAATAAATTTTAAATCAGTAAAGCTCAGTTTTACGGTTATAACGCTTAACCGAGGTTCAACTTATTTCTCATCTCTTTCCAATTCTAGCATTAGAAAGAGATGAAGAATAAGTTAAACCTCGGTTAAGGGGATGTTGGAACCGCCTGTATTACCAATAAAACTAGCGTTTTTGATGTTTTTGTTCCTGTCGAATTTCTTCGTAATGAATAATAAGATTGAAAGACCGCTAATGTTAAACATAATAATTTTAAATTAAGAAGCGCCATAACGGTCAGAACGTTAAGATGTTGAACTTTGATTGCGTTGAAAGTCCGACAACCATATCGGCACGCAATTATCATTTCTGAAATTAATTCATTTAAATGAATTTACAATAGTTCTTCGTAATGGTTTCATAGAATAAAAAAAAAATTTCTTTTTCACGATTAAAATGTACACGCTAATGTATTTGTCGCTGTATTTTGTGTTCAAAGCTAGAAAAAATAAAAAAATACAAATTTCTTTATTCATTTTACCTTCAGCGTTGATCGCCATACTGAGATAAAAATGGATAAAGAAATCTATAATTTTTTATTTTTTCCAGCTTTGTGAACGCAAAATACACCAACGACAAATATATTAATGTGTACATTTTAATCGTGGAAAAGGAATATTTTTTTATTTCGCGAAACCACTACGAAGAAATTCGACAGGAACAAAAACGTCAAAAATGCTAGTTTTATCAGTAATACAGACGGCTCCAGCATCCCCTTAGTGGATCTAAATAAACTTTTATATGAATATTTATTATTTTTTTTTTGTTTTATTAATATAGTATATAAAATTTGATTTAATCACGATAGTGTCTCCCACGAAGTATACGCACCCGTACCGATTCTCAATATTATTACTTCAACATTAAATTATGATTTTATCATAATTTAAGATAAGAATCAAGAAAACAATATTAAATAACTTTTAAACTAATAATAAGAGAATTGTGCTGAAATTTTACATATATACTCAAACATAATAATAGAACAATTTGTAAAAGTTTTTACATTTTTAGATAATATTTTGAAAATAGGTACTAAATAAATTCATTGCAAATTTAAAATCTTTATAACTTTGGATTGCTTCAATGAATTGACTCTAGGTTTTGTCAAAAGTCTCCGAACATATGTAAGAGCAATCTGTAAAATTTTGATTAAATTTCTAATATTTTAAAAAAATAGATATTAAATAGCCTTAAAATTGCTGTAATATGAAAAATAAAAAATAAGAATTTTATTCAAGAATAATATCTTATCATTTTTTATGATTATTCACACAAATTTATATTTATTTCATAATTATTTATATTTAAAAACTACATGAGTTTATTTACAAAATTATCGTTAACAATTTAATCAATTTTGAAAATTAAAATATCTTTTTTTATGTAAATAAAAAGAAACTATGGAGTAAAAAAAGTCATTAAACTTTCAATTAAATTTCAAAGCTTTTAAAAAAAAATAGAAAGATAATTTCAGTTTAATATTTAACTATATTTCTTTCTTAATTTAAACGATGTTGTAAAATCTGTTATCTGAGTCTCTAGTGAAGAAAAATCTGATGAAAGTTTCAATGAAGATGGAAGTATAAATTATACATTTGTTTTTTTTAAACAAATGTAAAGTTTACATTTGACTTTAAACGATTTCTCACGTCATTGATAATTATTCTTTATTTTACATAGATAAGAAATGTAATCAAATAATTATCAAGACGTAGTAATATAAAATGTATATAGTAATCACAAGAATAAAACACGCTGTGTAATAAATTGCGCACGTGCGTAATAAGTATAAAAGATATTATATAAATGTTTTTGTTCAACTTAAATATTTTATTATTTTAATGATGAATATTTTACGTATATAGATATATGATATAAATAACGTTTTTTTTCTTTAAATATTATGCTCGACCAAAGAATTCTAGCATTATAAAATATATTATATAAAACATATTATAAATAAATTATGAAACATAGAAAAATATGTAATTCAAGAATATATGTATATATATATATGTATAAGATATTATGTATATATAATTAATTTTTGAGATAAAGCTACGAGTTTCTCGATGAAGAACGATGAAGGTCAATATAAACGTCTATATAACACTGATAAACGCAGCACATGACATCATGACATTATAATCATTTTGACATTTACAAGTAAACATCGAAAGATATTGGTTGATACAATCCCGTCGTAGTTAATATTCCAACATTATCGCAAAAGAAGAATACGGCTCTTAGTCACTTTTTTCGCAATGATTTGTCAAAATTGTAACACATGTCAAACGAGTTAGTGTTTATCATCATTGGATGAAATAAAAATAAACTAGCAAATAAAATCGTGGATCAACGCTTTCATGTGATAAAGAGTTTTATAAGAGTATCGCGATATCGCGATGTGCTGACGCTTCTCTTTCTCTGAGTTACGAATAGTGCGAACAATTACAAATAGTGCTGTCACATTGTTTAAAGTTCCTACAGGAAATTATTACATTTGGCCGAAAGGAGAATCAGAATATCAATTTTACAAGTCCATAAGATTCACGACTCTAATACGTGGTAGGCCCATCAACAATAGAGTTCCATTAATTTTTTAATTTTTTTTACGCTTCTTATCTTTGACTCTTATTAGCTGGAATTCTTTAATTAAGAAGAAGAGGGAACTTTTTATTTGAGCTTGGATGATTTATATGCAGATTGCGATCAGTACTTAAGCAAACACGATCGACTACCACGGGAGTATGTTACCAACAAAATATCTCGGAGTGTGCACGCATTAGGTTTCAACCAGTAATAGAATTACTCTCCTTTCTCGGAGGAATTGATTTCTGTCTCAGTGTTACATACGATGTCCCTTGACAGACATCAGCAGAAACGCTCGTTGTCGTAGGTGAATTTAACGTGTGACAAATCCATTTTCCGAATATATCGTTACCGAGATTATTTAAATGATTGCCGTAAACTGTCGCGCGACTTGTGTGTGACCTGTATACGTAGATTACCCGTTTATTTCCACAATCGATATTCCCAGTGTTTCCGCGCTCATATTTTTCAGCTGTCACTAGTCATTTTTGTAAAATGATGTACTCTCAACGGTGCAGTTGTTCACAATTTTTCACTACTGCAAATATTGCTTTAACATAACGCTGCGCCGTCACCCTCTGTCGATTGAAACGCAATCAATAATCGTTTATTGTATTTTTGGATATATAAATATGAACAGAAACAGATGCATTTAGTCATAGAATACAAAGAAAAATATGAAACAAAAAATGAATGTTTTATTTAAACATTCCTTTCTATTGTTTTGTTTACAACGTAGTATTATATCTGATGTTTGAGCAGAACATTTATTTTTAATTAATTTTTATTAAATTTTTTTTATTTATTTAATTTTCAGTCAATTAAAAAAATTTTTATTGTAAATTTAGATGTTTAATTCACCAAATAACTTGTATAAATGTATTATAATAAAAAAATATTTGTGCGTGCACACACACACCTATGGAGTTAAAAAACATGTTTGTAATACTATAAATGATATTTACAACAATATCATAATTAAATTTTGTTTAAATTTATTTAAAGAAAATCTATTTGTATTGCAGAACGAGCGCTTCCAGAAGGCGTAGTAGCATGGATCTCATGAACTTGACTCTCGGTTCTCTCAAATTGGGAGACGTGAAACCATCGAGGGAGAACTTCTTGCAAGTCGAGCGTGACAGTGTCACAGAGAGAAACGATACCATTGGAGAGCGAAGATGCAGGCTGAAGGAAAAGTCGCGCGATGAGCTCCGGATAATCAATTTGGCCGAGGTTGGCTGGCACGACACTCCTGACGACTGCTGGCTCGTGATCTACGATTACGTATACGATTGTACGGAATTCTTGAACGGTCATCCAGGCGGCCAGGATATTCTCCTAGAATATGCCGGACGAGATGCGACGTTGGCGTTCATTTCAACTGGTCACTCCGCCGTCGCTAATGCAACCTTAGAAAGATACAAAATTGGTGAGCTTCCACCGAAAGAAAGACTTTTCCGCACTTCCAACGGTCTGAAGATCTCGGGATTTTAATCTGTTCAGATCATCAAAGATCGTCGTCATCATCATCGTGACGCACATCGAAAAATATCAAATTTTATATGAAAAATAGAAACCGGCATATCAAACACTTTTTCGAAATATTAAGATTAGTTATTTAACTTTTTTGAAAAGTATACTTGCTAAATTTATACAGAAAATTCTACAGGAAGTTAGTTATATTTGAAATATTGCCGTTGCTTCATAAACAGCATTTCCTTTTTCTCGAGTTAGTCTTCTTTTTTCCAAGTTTTCTCATTTGATTTTATTTTAATTGATAACATTAATTCTGTAGATTTAATTATATTTCGTTTGCAGTGTTGTAGTTGAAAAAATGAGTTAAATAACTTATTGTAATGTGCCGCCTATTTTTATATAATAATTTTTTTGCTTTTCGACTTTCTACAACTGATCTTATCGTATATTATCAATAGCAAAAGATACTTTTAAATAATCAAACTTAGACTGAATCTATGTAACGCATAAAGTGTTATATCTAGGATTTTAAACAGAAAAGAGAAAATGATTATATATCGATGTGATTTTTGTTCGTTTGTAACAAATCATAACAATAGTGATTTTTTTCAGTATTTAAAAACTCGATACAATCATTGCAATAATGCAAGCTACGTTATACATTAACTTGGTAACGTTAAGCGATATAAATTAGCTTTACTGTTTCTCTGTTTTTATTTATTACATCTACAATAGCGATCAGATTGCGTAGTTTCAAATTTCTTTCTCTTGTTTCGCGTGCGCGTGCCAGAGTTCTTCCTAGAATGTAAAAAGAATAGAATCATTGGATAATGTGACGAAAATGTATAGTTAATATTGAGCAACGTGTTATCGTCCGTCTATCACAGCTAAAAAATAGTTTGTGCGTCATTTTGTTTTTGAATTGAAGAGAATAAATACGCAACGATAACGAGTTAATTTTCATTCAGTTAAATGGGCCACGAACATAATTAATCACATTTCTGCAATTAATCTTCGTGAGTAATTACTTGCAATAAGATTTGACAACTTCAAGTTATTATCGTAAATTAATCAGACGATGTTAATTTCGTAACTTAACGTGACCGATTATATATGTATATATTAGGCAAGATATTTGAAGAAAGATTTTTTGGTATCTGGACAAATATCACATTTTTCATGGAAAGTTATTTCATTATTACTGAAGATAATGAAATTCTTTCTCTTTTTCCCTCTGTCATGTATTTCGAAATAGCTACATTTCTCAAAAAACTTTCTATATCTTCATTCGATAAGATAAATCAAATAGAGGGCCGGTGAAATAATAATCAGTGCTCAGAGAATAGAGAATACTTTACACACTGGATACATTTTATATATTTCTTAATCCTCTAACACACATTTATAATATACATAACATACAGTATGAGGTAATATAGCGATGTAGCTCATTCGTAATATAATATGTTGTCGATAGACCGATATAATAAACTCTTCGTTTCCGTTAGTCGGAAGGCAATTCTGCTCGTTTATTAAATTAGCAATTCAGTTATTAAATTAGTATACTCAGTTTATGCGTTAACTCTGTATTTATCTAAAATTACACACATAACAGTACTCTTTAAGATATTTACACTTAACCACAAAATGTACATACATATAAAATATATAATACGTTTCGTATGTATATGCGTGTATGTGTGCATGTGTTTATGTGTGCACATGCATGTGTTTAAGATAAAATAAAAAAAGGAGAAAAGAGATAAGTTTTATTAATGTGATTAGTATCATTCTGTCCCATGGCGAGCGTCACTCCTTAGTTTTGCATGTCTTAACATCTCGCCGATAGAAAAACGTTACAAAACCGATGGAAAAATTTCGATATAACGAGAATCTTCCCATACCTTAAATAGATTTTATGTTACATGCGGTGAGTTGCGATACGAAATATGCGATAATCTATACACATCCCTCTCTTTAACTTTATACTATATAACTGAGTAACTAATTTTGCTCTCCATTCGATTTTTAACATTAAGATAGTTTGTTCATAATACACAAGATTCCCTCATAATACATTTAATTTGAACTTAATAAGTGCATAAATTTCACATGTGACTAAAATTGTATACTTTTTCTATTTTATTACGCCTATGATAGTGATACTAATGCAATACTTGCGCACTTTCATGCATATGTATCGTTACGCTACGCTACGTTGATTAACACCAATTTTACATACTACTTTCTGTTTTGTATGTTGGTAGGACTGTGTATGTCAAATAGCGAATGCCCACAGCATTCACTCATTTATAAATTATCTCTGCTAAATTCTAAATGACAGTTTGAAACTGACAAGGGAAGTTTCACAACTGCCCGGAACCGATTTGATTCTCCATGAAATATGTTGTTAAAAGAGAGAATGAAATATGTTGTTTCACCCCTTAAACATGAGTTAGGGCACGTATAAAAAATACATGTCTCTTAGATTTTCGTGTTTAACAATATATTTCATGGAGAATCAAATCGGTTCCGGGCAGTTGTGAAACTTCCCTTGTGAGTATATAATATACATACACAACAATACACACACACAAACAAAATGAAAATAGCTAACAAGTTTTTTTTACAGTTACTATCGTTATAATTATAAATCACAAAACGCAAATAATACAGTTAAAATCATTTCTATGTATCAGAAATTCTAAAAAAAAATGTTCAAAACAGTAATAATTTATCGTGGAGAAATTACATTCGTATAGAAAAAATTTAATTCGACATTAAAATTAAATTTCTAACTTTTCAATTTATAACATTGAATATCATAATTATTAAATCTCAAATTAAATTTTGTTTACAGCAAAATTTTTCCCCAATTCAACAAAAATAAAATTCTGATATTAATTTTTGCTTTCAGGATTTCATTCCGCAACGCTTTCTATTTTATAATGAGATTGTGAAATGAACTGGATAAATTAGATTTAATATGAATTATAATTCTATAAAAGGAGAGTATATTAAGTCAACATGCGGCTCAATATTTAATTTCCATTCTTTAAAATGATATTCAGCGCGAAAGAGTTTCTTCACGTTTTTTTTTTCTTTTGAAAAACACACAGACTAGAATTGCTGTCCAGCAGAAAAATTCCACAGAGTTTGAAAAATTAAATCTGTGTGGCTTCAATATATGATATTGTTTATATGATCGTTGTTTATACCCGTAGAAACTAAAATTCTATTGTTTGTCCGAAAAGCTAGAAATTTCTCTTTGCTGATCCGGAAAAATGAGAGCGCATTCATTATTCATCGTTGTTCTTTGTGTGACCAAACGAAGCGGATAGCAAAATCGTATATCCGATCTATTGTATCTCAATTGTCTCTGATCGGTTTGGGTCATCAAGTTTCTCCTTCTTTCTTTCTCTCTCTCTCTCTCTCTCTCTCTTTCTTTCTCTCTCTCTCTCTCTCCTTTATAAGCATTCTAAAATAGCGGAACTTGTTCTATGACACATTGTTGAAAATTCTGATTTCCTATACTACAAATACAAAGCTTGCTTTTTCATACTACACTTGCGTGTTCAACAGCCTCGTTGCTTATCGTATTTTTTTCTGGTAAAAGGCTGGAAGATTTATTCGGCGTCAAATATCATCATCGTCTGGAGAATGGAAATTGGATATCAAATTAAGAATCAAAGCTCATCATTTAGCGAGTTTTCTATGAAAAAAAGATCTGAAAAATGCATATTTCTTTATTTGGAATAATTTTCATTAAAACTAAAATTTAACTAATTTATCGCAATCTTCTTATAATTCATATAATAGAAAATGTTGCGAAATAGCTTAATTCCATAATGAATTCTTATTACTTTATTTTAAAAATTATTTTAAATATATATATGTTTATGAACATACATATTATATTTCTTTGCTTTCTTTTGTTAGTTGTCTGTAAAAATTAAATAAAAAATTAACAGATATTTTGATCAGTAATAATTGATTATAAATAGTGAACATATCTAGACACTTAGTATACAGCAATGACTTTAGAAGAAGATCATGCCCACAAAATGGCATATATAAATGTAAAATATATGTGCGTGTTTGAAATGTGTGTATTTGGTGTGAATATATTATATACGTTCTCACTACATTTTGGTTGGTACTACCATTGTGCGGGCATGCCAATTAAAAAGAAAATTAGGCGACGGTTAGAGTCCTTCTAGGGATACCGGCGTACAGAAGTACGTAAAATTGTGATACCGATTGCATTCAAGAAATAATTGTAGAAAATAGATACTTTCAAGTAGATACCGTTTAGAAATACCATTTGATACTTACATATTCACATATACTTATGAGGCAATGATACTTTACTATCAGGAATCAAAACTAATTATGAGGCTTTATTCATTAAATTCATAAGCACCGAGACGCGACATTGCAACAATACTATATCTCGTTGCATACATGAATCGCGAATAGATTAATACGTCATATATCAATCCACGGTCGAGTGATTTCGCAAACGCTTTTTTTTGACACAGCTCAACTACCAAGGAAAACATTCGCGAATGAACTCGATTGTGGATTGATGATAGTATCAACCTTCCTGCAATTTCCTGTTAAAGTGAAGTTATTCGTCCTTTTACATCAGGCTGCAGAGAGCAAATCCTGGCCCAGAATCGAAAGCCGACTGCAGTACCGTGGTTTCCATGCAAAACGCAGCATCCGTATACATAGCCGCAATTCTTTGTTGTTGCGCTCGACTTTCACTCTGCGATCTGCAAACATATTTTAATTTTTCCGATTGAAAAATGTTTCTTGTTGTATAACTAAAAATATTTAAAATAAAAATAGAAAGTTTTAGTGTGCTTCGTGAAATCATGGCAGAAATAGTTAAAATATACAACAAATAGATAGATAGAATAAAATAAATAAATAAATAGATAGAAAAAATTATTCTACTCTTTGAATTATATATAATTTTAATCAAATTAATGATTACACTCTCGAACATTTTTACTCGAGGACAAATGTGTAACACGTTTCAGAGAACTCTTGAAATTATTCTTATCATTTTCCTCTTAATTTGCTCGCGATTATAGTAGAGAAAAAAGGCAGAGAAAAAATCTCAGGATGCTCAGCATTTACATAATTGCTGCCTCTGCTATTTTTCTAAACCACTTTAAACCTGCTACTAGTTCTCAGCGCCTCAAAATGTCTCGAGGTAGCCAAGTACCTCCTTAGCCAAGCTAACTCCCGGCGGTGTCGTAGTCGCATATGGCCATCCCGGAAACTGCGTGAATTATTCCACGAGCGATACCGAGTCCGAGATACGAGACGTGACAGCCGAGTCAGCTCTTACAGCCTCTTCGACTACTCACCTGAGAGGCATTGCCCGCGCACGTCTCTGCACTCTGACCTGTACCCTCGGGACTGATTGTGAGTAGACGTCGTCTCTAGATTGTTGTCGTTGCTGTTGATGTTGATGCTGTAAGCCACGATCGCTTAGCGCCAGCTGCGTCAAATACTCGCGAAGCTCAGGTTGGCTGGCCAAGAGCTCACGTCGTGAGATATTCGAAGCCTGATTAGACGTCGTCGAGTCAGACCACGGTGGTGGAGGAGTATGCGAGCGTGACGTCATTGCGTTCTTGTGATAAAGATACTCCTCGTACGTCGGTGGCAGACCGTTCTGCAAAATGAAAATATGCCTCATAGTTAATAAAGAAAAGATATAAGACAAAATATACAGTAATTGCAAACACATACATGTAGAGAGATGGAAAAGACACTAAGAGCGTCTGAATTTAAAAGCTTGCTATTTTAGATATTATAATGGTTGAAATAAATAATATTTTAATTAAATGAGTTGGAGTTATTTTTTGTTGAATTATTTACTCAATATTTCGTATACAACAAATTATTTTTACAATTTTTACAAATGTTCTTTAGGTCTACAAATAATTCTTTTAAAATCAATTACATTTTTAACGTACCATAGTACGCAATAACGTACAATTTTAAGCGAGAAATATGTACACGAAAAATGCATGTGTTACAAAAAATTAAAAAAATTTTTTAATTGCGCTCTATGTGAGAGGATATTTGTGACGATTTCATTTAAAATCTGCTTTCAAGATAAGTAACTAGGACAAGGTCCGATATACAGAACATTCACAAATAGGAAGTGCTATTTTTATGCCTGTCTCTTTACTTCTAACAAGTTTATTGTTTTATGTTTAAAAACATCGTTGTTAATGATCAATTACTGTAATCAGAAGCAATAAACGAAATTGAGATATATTAATGAGGCATAACATTTTCACTCTCTCGCATTCCATTTTGTTTAACAATGTTCGTCATAAGAATAGTCCTTGATTAATTAACAGAATTAATTAACAGTAACTTCAGAAATCTCTCACTGCTCGCGAGACCACATTAGGGTCACGTTACTCTATCCGTAACTCCGATTCCCAGGTTGTAGTTACTTACCATTATGTTTGCAAGGCTGTGGTTTCGATATCTGATCTTTTGTATCGTGTTTCAGATGCGAAACAACAATTTGTTATTTCGCGAAATAAAACTGTGGCTGCGATCCATTTTAACTCAAGAAAAATAGTGGACTTCGAGTCTGTCGTCTGATTCTTCAATTTCTTTGATATAATAGCTTTGATATTATATAATAATTCTTTGATATAACAACGAGAATAATCGTGTTTGTAAACAGCACAATTAATGTTATTAATTTTATAAAAAGTAAACTTTTGCAATTCATATAAATTCATCAATGGAAGCTGGAATAACGAAATTAGCCGTGTAAATTCATTCCACATTTTTCGTTATATCACGCTGAAAATTATAATAAAGCCACGAACTGTTTTTTTAATGTTCTCCTTAAACCAACCGCGGTTTACAGCCACGGCATAAAACGCAGCGAAAAAACTTCTCTCGTTTCTCACCAGGCCGTCTTGCCAGGCATATTATATCATAAAAGCTTGCGGGAGCTTGCGAGTATACATCCTCTCCTTTTGCGCAAAAGGTGTCGACTCTTGTTTAATCGTATAATTGTAGCATAATGTTTTGTATTTAATATTAACATTATGCTATTAAGATTTTACGCAAAAATGACTTTAAATAATTTTCACATATATTTTATTAAACATTTTTATATGTTTAATATTACGCTACATTTTAAAATTAAAAATTACCTTCTCTCCAAAAGACTAAAAATAATACCGACTATACATATGTATATGTTTGGCCGCAAACATGCCACAAACATGTTTCTTTTGAATTTCTCTCTGTATCTAGGTATGATAAAAGTATTAAGTTAGAAGTGTTGTACAGTTTTGTACAATTTTATGTTTCAGTTTTCAACTAAATAATTCAACAATTCTAAATACAGTGTAATTATTTAAAAATATCTTAATATATATATATATTATTATATATAATATATAAAGTTACAAAATTATACAAAAAAAGTAATTTTTAATGTAGAAAATTCAGAAGACATTTTACGATCTCTCTCTTTCTCTCTCTCTCTCTCTCTCTCTTATTAATATTAAATTTTATATTAAATATTTTCAGTTACATATTTTATCGCTTCCATTGGTCCAAGAAGAAATGGAATTTACTAAATAATCAAGAAAACTCTAATCTATATTCAGTTTTGGCTTCTAGCGTAAAAGGAATGAAAATTTAATAGGAAGAAATAGTACGGTTATCTACGTATATATGTTCATAGTAACGTAGATGTCATCTGCAAATGGAAACATACGATGCACTTCTTTATATCCGCGAATCTAAGCTTTATCGAACGTCATGAAACTTGGGCTATAAATATGTATCCTATCGCGAGAGATATTTTATGCTTTACAAAAATAAAACGCATATCAAGGAAGTTGTTGGTACGCCAATGACATAACTGCATTTCGTTTCAAGGATTATAATGAAACCTCGAATACGTCAATAGCAAAATGATCGAAAAATTTCTCTTTCTCCTCATTGAGAAATTCCTCTTGATCTAGTCATGAAAATATTCGATATAGATATGAGAATAAAAGAGTCACGAGGTAGAATGAAACCGCAACAACAAGCAGAAAGTCTAACATCGAGTTTCCCCGATCACTTTTGTCCTTCACTCGAGTAGGAGAGGACTTTTCGATTCTTGCTATCTTCGCTTTTGACGAAGTCAACTGCCAGCAACTACGATCTTCCACTCGACGAGAAGGAAGAGTGAAATTGAATTTCGGGATTATTATCTTGTGATTTCATTTTCCAACGTGAGACGAGCGTGGTTACCCTCAGGCGTTCGTTTAAGAGGATCGTCCAGAGCCCCGTGGTTGCGTTTTTCCGTTCGCAGTAGCTTCGCTCCGGGGTGATTATGTTTCTCCTGAAAATGCTATGCAAAGATTTCGACAAAACTATCTTCAATTCTACATATGATGCACGCGATTTTTCAGGATCAGATGTCAAAGTTTTTCAAGTCGTATCAATCTTGTGATATACAAACGCATGATTTCTCTCTTAATTTCTGTATTCATTTTAAGTTCTTATTTACACTTTATGAGATCTACTAACTAATTTCTATCTTAATTATTAATATAGCTTAAAAATTATTAATTAATAAAAATATTGTCTTCTGTTATCCTTACGACGATTGTTAGATTTACATGTGCGAAATGCGATAACGAGAAATGTCCCCTACGGTGATAAATATTGTAAATCTTTTTCATCATAGCAGTTTGACTGGAAATTTTCGCTTGTTTTCGTTTCATACGATCTCTTCATAATATCATAATTTGCCTTCTCGTACTAATTTTCGCTCGTCTCATTTCTTCTCCCTTTTCGCAGGCATATCAAGCTCCTATCTAGTTTTGATTTTATTTCTCTATTACATATTTATATATATATTCTCTCTTTCGTCCATCTCTTTCTCTCTCTGTCCATCAAACATTTTCAGTCTCTTGCAGCCGTAACCAACCTTCAGTCCCTCTTCATCATTTGCGCCGCTTGTATCATTTGGGCTAATTCACGCGGTGAAATTAATATGAGAGCAAGCCTGCGAGAATATATTTTACATTCTCCCTAATTGCAGACTGCAGAGCAGTCCCGTGAAGCCTCAGAGTATTACATGTTATCTCTCCGCCTAAATATTCAAAACCACCGTTCTTTAATGTAAATGCTTCGTGTCGCAATGAAGACAGCTTAACTACGGCTTCTCACCCACGGCAACATATTGCGGCATGAAATTTTCAGTTCGCTGATATAACGCCGCGCCTACAACAAGTCGACTCGTAATCAGAATTGTAGAATTCAGTGAAACCTATTATCTACTGTATTATCCGATATTCAGTCAATAATTAATCTCTAACTGGAATCGATGTTCCGAAGTTCTCAGAATTTTCGTTACGATTTCATGATAGAGAAAATTTCATTAGCGAAGGAGACCAAGTTTTCCCGGAAGTTCGCAGGGATGTGATAATACACGTCAGTTTGCCCGTAATTGCGTGAACTGAATCATCGCGCGCGCTCGTTCGCTCGATAAAGGATTTTCTCGTCCCACGCGTCCGAGGGAACTTCTTTGCACCTTTTCGCGAAGGGATTCCTGACAAATGGGTGACTCTCGCGGGCACAATGTAGCCCTCGCGGCCTCGCGAAAAAATAGTAAAGGCGAGACTGTTATTCAAATTAGAAGGCGCGAGTGCCTCGCACGCCTGCAGCTCGTGAATGGAAACAGACATTAAAGGACCTCGTGAAATAAACTCGAGAGCTCTCGAGAGAAAAGCCTATCGCTAACTCCTTTTTCTCATCTTACAGCAAAGCCGGGGAATACATAGAACATACATTTTTCCAATGGTTGTTTGAACGAATCGGACGTCTATTTGACCGCTATAGCGATTTAATCTTTGCGCACGAGCGGTCGCATTTTGTAAATGAAAATATTATTGGAGTCACGAAAAACCTTGGATGCACGCGAAATTCATTTCACTAACCGAAATTGTTTCAGGCAAAGGTATTAGTGAGTAAATTAATTGCAAAGTGCATATAGAAAGTACTAGAGAGACGACGAAATATTCTGAAATGTTTAAAACATATTCCTGATGACGCTCATAAAGTAGTCCTTTCGAGAAAAATCTAGCAGAAAATAATGTGCTCTTTCTTTTATATAAACGATCCAAGATCATAGTGATTATGGGTCGACTAACGAGCAACTATAACTTGCCCCTCCCCCCTCTCTCTCTATCTATTTCTATCTCCCTCTTTTCTGTAAGATATATGAACCACAATTACGGTCTCAAGGATGTTTTTCCGAGAGTCTTCTTTTATCAGACCACACAATTTAGCTGTGCGTACCGTAGTGAACTTCCCCAGGATGGTTTTACATTTCATACGAGCACTTTCTTAGCTTGCGCTTGCTCGCTCGAGCGATACTGCTGCATAACGTTCCAGCTTGAGAACAATTTTAACTTTTTTTCACGACTTTTTTTCTCCTTTGATGATCTTTTCATTTTGGAGCAGCCAAGTGCAAACGGAGTCTCCTTATTATTGCGAAACACATAAAAAGCCTGTTAAAAAATTTGTCATCGCGATTATTCCCTGACCTCGAGCTTTTTCTTTAACCCACATCAATGTTATTTGGACAAACCGAGAATAATATGCCAATCATTATCATTTCATCACGCGTGCGCGAATAGTAGCGATCTTTCCGTAACGTTAAATATAAAAGAAAAAAACCGATGCGAGATAATCGTTGGAATTTTATTCCGATATTTTTTACTTCCAATATTTTGAACAATAGTATTGTTACAAAAATTTCCTATGATCACTTATTATTTTTTTTTTATAAAGGATAATTTTGAAATGTAAGTAAAAGACAATTTTATTCAATAAATGGCGCTAACATAAAATTTGACAATTCATGAAAGAATTCGACAAAATTATGTAATAAAAAACTAATATTCTGCATCGAAAAATGTCACAATGTAGGTGCTAAACGTTACAAATTCGTAATCTCATTTTAAACAATTTTGTAATTCGATAGTAATTTAATATTAAAACAACGAGATAATCTGCCGAAAAGGAGATAATCATGTTTATTAAATCTTTATATCGAAAAATAAATAAATTATTAAAGTATGTAGCCACGTAAACAAGATTATCTCCTTTCTGATAGATTTACATTTAACATTAATTTAACATTAATAATAATTAATAATAATTAAATTGTATCGTATTGCAGAAATTTTGAAAACAAGATGATTACAAATTTGTGACGTTTAGCACCAATTTTCGATGCAGAATATCACTTTTTTGACTGTGACGATGGCAACAACTACTGTAGTATAACGTGACAGAAGAATTTATGTTCCAGTCGGCGCCGGAGAACTACATGTACGCAACGAAATTGGGCAGCCAACCGAATTAGAATGGTCCTCGAGTTAAGAAGCCGTACATTGAATTTTCCTCCCTCTCTCTTTTACCTCGCTGTTTCTGTCGTAGTTGTTCGCCTCGATAAAGCAACTCCTCTTTGAGATGGTGAATCTCTTCGGAGGAACGTGACCGAAGTAAACTCGAACAATTGGGTCGCCGAAATTTAATGTACAGGCAGTGGATCGAATAGCACACGGAGTTAATTGCATTTTCTAAGCACTATATAACCGTAAACTTCATATTGATTGTTTATTGCTCACTTTTATGTTTCAGAGATATTAGATTTAATTTCACAGATATTAGGATTATTATATTATTAAGATTAATATAATATATTTACCAGGAAATGGAAGAATTATTTTTCATTATTTTTATAATAACTTTTATAATAATTAGTTAATTTTTATAATAATTACTTTTCATAATAACAATTTGATAATGTTGTTGCAATTTTTTTGACTGTAATAATGAAACTAACTAAACGCTAGGGTTACGCTAAGGTTAGGAAAGTCATTTTGAAAAATAAATTGTCATCATTACACGTTACTTATTGAAAAAAGTAATAAGTAACGCCGTAAAGTTCTTCATTACTTCATTACAAGTTACATTAAAAATTAACGAGTTATAAAAATTGCGAGTTATATTTTTCAGTGACAAACGACTTTTCCAACCCATTATAAGTAACTGTTGACTGTTCCAAATCTGGTGTTACATTATCATCATAAAAAATTCGCAACGTCATTACCAAATCGTTATTACAACAAGGTAACTAACAATAAGTAACTAAGTAACACAATTACAGTAACTAGTTACCTTCATTACCCGATATTTACATACATGTTATATAAATTGAAATGTTTATTATTGGCTCTGTATAATAGAATCAGACGAAAAATGTAAGAGAAAAAGAACTTTGTTATAGAACGTAAACTTCGCTGCTTATTTATCTTGCTTTATCATATTTAAATAAATTGCGAAACAATAATCGTAGCAATATTAAACAATTCTCCTACTTTTTCTATCTTTTTAAAAAAATCGAACGCAACATATCAAAGACGGATTGTTTTAAATTTGGCATTACTCGCAATGCCAAATTTATTTCGATGTTACTTGTAATTTTCGGCATTTTACCAGAATAATACGGATGGAATACTAGGCGAACTTTGATATTTGAAAAAATCTCGAAAATGGTCGTATTCTTTATAAGCTGATACGTGGCTTCGAATTGAACTAAATCAAAATAATATAATATAAATACTTTCTCTGTAAAAAGGATTTATCAATGAAATTCACAAATTAAATTCGCAGATTTAAATTTCTTTAATAGCAACTAGGTTTTTTTTATAAAAGCGCAGTACGACGTATATTGATATTTCCGGTCTGTGAATATAAACTCGAATTCACCATGTACTGACAAATACATATTAATGTTCGAGAACACGAACAAAATATTTTTATTGCGTCATCACGGATCGATATTGCTCACAAAGTATAGTATAGACATAATACATTGTTCACTGTAAAAGAAAGTATAAAATAAAGATTGAAAATTTTGAATATTTTAAAATTAATCTAAACTATTGTGTCGTGGCGGAATTGTTGCGTAAATTTGGACCGATAATTTTAAATGATCGTAGGCATACATGCACAGAATCAGATTGATTGGGAAATGAAAGATGAAAAGGATGTTGCAACGTAATATGTTTCAACGTTATTTCCGCGTAATGCCTAGAACATCAATCTTGGTATATCGTCAGTTACAACACATAATAAAGTTTGCAAATAACACTTTAGTGTTCTCGCATATATATGTAAAATATATGTAAGACGTACATAAAACAACATGAGATATGAGTTGTCAACACATTGTATGCACAACTGAGGCTTATACAAGATGATAAACAGATTTTCGAAATAGTCCGACAAGCTTTTCGTAATTTATTCCATACTCTGTTCCGTACAGTCGTCAGACCGGACATTAAACTAGATTCAGATATATAATATATTTTGAGGTGTTACGTTCATATTATCAACGCTATATCAGAAACATAAAAAGTAATATATATGCATATTATGTACATAGAGAAAGAATGATTTTATCAAAATTATATAAAAATTGAGCTTATAGATACAGATCTGAAAATAATTTTGTTAGACTATCAAAATAATTGTGTAAGAAACTCGAGTCTGAGGAGCAATGTTGCAAAAAATTTTGACACTAACAAACAGATTGAGCGTTTTAAATAATTATTTTGATAATCTAACAAAATTATTCTCAGATCTGTATGTAATACTAATTAAATTTTTAGATATTTAAACCCTTTTCGTATAATAATTAAACAAAGCCAACATTAGTTATCGATATTAGAAATATATAACTTATTATATAAAAGTATTTATGCTTGTTATATTTTGTTATTTCAAATAATTAATGAAAACAAGAAACCATATCGATCAGCGTTTGTCGTTAAAATAAACACAGTATATTGCACAACAGAATAATATATAGTAACTCATTATCTTGTACGTATACACGTCAACAAATGTATTTGGATATTGATACGTAATTAAATAAACGCATACGCTTAAATATTTTTATATATAAAATTGCATTTTCTTGAAAATTGATTAATTATAAAAATGTATTCATATGGTTTTAATTTCGTTCTTTTTTTCACCTTGTTTGCAATAGTGTCGCAATTTATTAAACGCGGTCATATTTAAAATAATTTTTCTTTTTCACAAAAGCTAAACAAGCAATCTTGTAAAAGCTTAATATAATAATTACAATTCTTGTTATTGCAGGATCGCGTTGTTTGCATAACAGCCACGAGATCTATTGATGTTTTGGTAATCATAGTCGGTCGTCAACATCGACTAATTACTAATTGTAATTACTAATAACTCATTTGGCATCCCACAAAAGGCCAATTTGCGACTGTACCGATTGCGCGTGAGATCGATTACAGTGCTCTAGTCTGAACGAGCCTCGTTTCGATTATCGATCTTCGCAGGACGTTTCGGGGAAAGTGACTGATTGTTAGATCGCTGCCAATTTCCTTGTCATCTGCTCGTCACAGAATTGCGCAGCAGAATACACATCAAGTGACGTACGACATTCCTGCAAGAGCTATCGTGACCGCGTACGGAGCGATAATTCGTTTCGATAACTCGAGATATTATGTGATTGAATAACCGGCTTTATCAGGCAGAACCAGCCGAAGCGAAACATACTGGTATATCGTCGTTGATATGCTACATGTGTCGCGACTGGACCGTCATATTAGTGCGCCAGCAGTGTACATAGTATCTACGATTGCTAGAATTAATATTCTGGTTATATCGTTATATCATTTAAAGCACGCGGGAGACGATGACAATTTGTAACTATTGTCCTACCAACTGTTATTGCTTTACGAGCGTTACACTCTTACAAATGACCGAATACCGATTGTAGCCATTGTAGAATATTGACCGCTGTCGGGAACTGCTATCCGCTTGTACCGCTCTGGAACTTCATTGTACAACGGTAAACTGCGTAATATTATCTTCGTTGAAATACTAGCTCGTCGAAAAAGTAGTTTGTAGGGAAGTAATAACATAGAATTATTTATTAAGTCAATTCCCCGAGAGAGATGTAGTTGGCATTGTTTTTAAAAACGCTGCTTTGGATGGTAGCAACGGCGATCCTAAATCCGACTATCGCAAAAGTTCGAGAAATCTTATCAAGAGTACAAGTAACAAATCGAATAAACTAATGAATCCTTACGTAATACGGATCAACGACCAGAAAACTCAATTAAAATGCCAATTGATATAAAAGCTTATAGATATTTCATTTAGATTTAATTTCTACAGGAATTTAATTTCTGCTATTTGGGACACATGACCGTGTAGAATTGTATGTAGAACGAGAGAGAGAGAGAGAGAGAGAGAGAGAGAGAGAGAAAGGGAGAAATATAGATAATAGATTTAATTACAATAAACGGTCTTAGTAATACGGATTAATATTGAAATATTTAAATTTAATTTATGAAGATGCTACTCATTATTACGTTGTTATCATATTATATTAAATTTAAATTAGGAGATAATAAATTCAATGCTGCTTTTCGTATTGTGTACATATACATACATGTTTAATTTCACGAAAATTAACTCGGATGTTACAAACCAGAAATTATTACGAGATGATTTACTATCGAATTTAACTTCAAGCGTTGTGAGAAACGTAGCAATATTATTAACGATATTTCTTTTATTTACTGCGCATCAACATCAAACGGAAAGAAAAACGTACATAACAAAAATAAACTGCGGTGAATCTCACCTGCCACGTTTTTGCAGTTGCAACGTCGTACGTCGGCGGCGGCGACGTCATAGACGGAATTGCAGAGTAAACAGGTTGCGATCTGCTCTGTGAATTTGGCCGACTTGTCCCACTTTCATTGATGCTCGTATTTGGCGTATCTGGTATGGTGGCATACAGCGCTTCCGGTATAGTGTTCTCACGAATCCCACCGCCGAGGATACTCGAACCGGAATCTAATGTCGAGAACAAAAAATGCAACATTCTTTCTATCTTTTTCCTTATTCTTACAAGGGAAGTTTCACAACTGTCCGGAACCGATTTGATTCTCCATGAAATATGTTGTTAAACACGAAAATCTAAGAGACATCACGTATTTTTTTATACGTGCCTCTTAGATTTTCGTGTTTAACAACATATTTCATGGAGAATCAAATCGGTTCCGGACAGTTGTGAAACTTTCCTTGTTAGTGAACTTTTATCCATACATATATGTATTTTACATATTTTCATCTATCTACTTGAATATCAAAGGAGCAATAGTAACCCAATCCCTTGAGTTAAATAACATTTAGTTTTAACTTCGTCTATGTCAAAATATAAATGAATCCACATTTCTGAGATTAATTTTAAAATAAACAACGTCCACATGAAAATGCACATACATATTAAAATATTTAATTCCATTTTTGTAATTAAATTAATAACATAATGAGTAGAAGTGGTACTTTATAGAAATGATTAAAAATAACTCAAATTAAATCTGATTCAGGGTTTTATTTTTGTTAATTCTTAACTTACAGTGTCGTTGCGCAGCTTTTTTATAAAACATGCGCGATGACACTGTAACACTACAGTTACAATCATTGAGAGTTACGGATAGGCTCTTAATATTATAAATTTACAAGTGTGACTTACACATTTAAAAAAATTTATAATACCGTAAAACATGATAGATATTTGGAATAAATGTTCTTTCGATATTATGATAATAGTAAATAGAAGTTTGAACTTAATACGCGAACTGACTGACCGATATAAGTATAATGTGATTCGGCTCTGTCGGCGCTTCGAGTCCTCCGCGAGTGAGTGAGCCGCTTCTCGTGCTTACTGCTCTTCATAGAGGATCTCGCGGATTCAGTCACCATGCTGCTACTTCCGATCTCATTCGACGTTCGAGTCTTCGGTATTTGCCCTTCTTCGAGTTGTTTCCGCGAGCTTTTGCCCTCTGACTTGTTGCCCTTCGTCTTGGGCAGAAGAATGGCCAGCTTTCCCTGGCATTTCGGTAGACCTACGACTACGCCACAGGCACACACGTTCTCGTTAGGCATCCTAGAAAAATCCAGATAGCCTTTTAAAGAATTTATTCTGAGTAATGAAACATTAGAAGTAATTAACTATTATGGACCAGATTACAGTTCGGATGAACTGTAATGCGATGTTCTTCTTCGAAAAGATATCTTGCACAGGTCTATCAAAATTACACAAGAATAATATTCTGCAAGAAAGTATCAGAATATGTGTGTGTTGTCAGAATGAAATTCATGAAACATCTTGTGAACTATTCATTTTTCGAAGATTAATGCTCCCACTGTGAAGGATTAATTTATATGAAAAAATTATACAATTTCATAAATAATATGTCATGTTTGGGACTTAACGATACTGAGATTTGTATCAGTCCCATACAATCCATTACAGTTGGTGCGCACTATAATCTGCCAAACAACATTATCGACCTCGTGTGCTGCGCGCCATTATTAACGACCCTATAATAGCCCTTAATTGGAATCAGTTCGTAACGTTTATTCGCAATAACGTCCCGCTCAGCATCGGTTCTCGCGTGACAAACGTGATTACGCGAGCTCGGGACGTACTCGCCGAGAAAAAAAGCGTGGCGAAACTTTTAACAGGCTCTATCCACTCGCCAGATTCGATTGACAAATTGAATTATAAAAAATTCCGATGGGCAGCCCTTTGATTCGTAGAACGCATACAGTTAGTTATATCGAGATTATCATATATCGGAAAAAGGAAGAAGTATTATAATTAACAATCTGAAACCCTGCGATTGGTCTCAACTTCGGAACGCGATCGTCGCTGCATCCAAAAGAATCAACGAAGCATACCTATCGTATTCCTTATGTAAATTTACTTGAGTCGTTCTGTGCGTGGAATCTTTAATATCGCGATCCAATTTGAACTTTTCGGAATAAATCATCGATTTGCTAAATTTCACGATGAGAAACAGAGCGGAGACCTTTATGCCTCGAGAAAGAAAAAGAGCGAGAAAGTGGGAGAAAGTAAAGTCGTCCTTTTGACTTGACTTTTACCGAGGTGGAAAAAGAGAAAGAGGTTTCTTAATTCCCGAGAAAATCTTATTCCCCTCACATTTGGAAAGTCACTTCTAAGAGAACGAAGTCAAGTAAGTTCGCGTCGGATCGCACAATCCAGTTTTATATCGTCGAAATGAACAATGCCTCTCAGTATCCTCGTCGGATTTCGTCCTCGAGCACTCTTATCCTCTCAAGATTAAAAGGACTGTCACCTTCGCGTTTATTATCCTTCCGTCGTTTCTTACCTAAACCACTTTCAGCGGAGTACTCGATTTAATCCTGTACTTTCATACTGGACTATCATTGGTATCGCTTTAAAGAACAAATGAAATATTTTCTATAACATACTCTAGTTCATTAATACTTATATATAGACCAGGAGATTTATACAAGCTCAGATAAAAATAGAACAGAAAAAGTATATACTGAGATTGCGGCGAATGAGACGGAGAGTGTCGAAACCATTTGAGATTAATGATAATCTTATTAATGTTATTTTGTATAATATGATAAGCCGTAGGCAGACATGATGTGATAATAGACTTGCTTTGACATTCGTCTCGCGTGCAAATATCCCGAGAATGTGTTCACGCCTGGTAAAGTGACGCCCCGAGATAATTTCGGGTCTCGCCCGGTTTAGGCAAGGAGGGTCAAGCACGAGGCCAGAGCAGGGGAATCGCTACATGGAAATTGAATTACGTGCCCTGCTGCGAAATGAGCTGCCAGGGACCTTGGTTAGTTTCGACGACAAACTGCTCGCTACAGTACGCAGACCTGCCCATTACTCATCCCGCTGCTGAGACTCACCACAGAACTTCTTCCGTGCCTGACTTTAGACATATACGTGTATTTGGAGTTTGTTTCTCAAAGATACTAGTTATACGCCAGGACAACTTTTTAGGATGAACCAAGAATACAGAAAGAGAGAGAGAGTATTCGTCCATGAGGGATTAACTTTTCTTTAACAAACTGATCGAGTAACCGATAGTTTTCCAAAGTATAAGCACAGTTTATGAGCGCGTCTCTTTAGCTGAGTAAAAGTTTCATGAATACTGATAAAGTCTGAGAAATTTCCAAGCACGTAACGCGACGTGCCGTTTTATTGTGAGTCGCGTGGGCAATTTCGTGATGAGATATTTTTCCGCGTGTACGGCTACAGATGATAAACGCTACATTATTGGATCTACAACTCTGAGAAATTTATAGGCATAGCCCGCATTTTTCTCTATAGAGAGTAATTCCTAATAGGCATATTGTGTCCCACATGTTCAATAATCGATCATTAATTGATAAATCATTAATTGATGAATGAGATTTTCGTGTTATGAATGCAAGAAATAGAAATGAAACGAGTCGATATTTATAATTAAAATCTTTGTCGAAAACATCAGCAAATGTAATCAAATATATCGCTACCAGACGTATCTCCTTTCTGCTACGAAGCAATATAACGTTTAATTACAAAGATCCAAGAATTGCCCTAGTTGTAATTAACGTCGCTGACATCTTCGATGCAGATATGGGAATGCCATAAATGACTCTTTCCAGCGACAGTTATCGGGTTGCATTGATATCGACAGAGACGAGAAATGGGCTTTCGAGCGATAATTATTACAATGCTGAGGCATACAACTCGTTAGAAACGGACAGCTGCGATTACGGAAGGATTAGAAAGATGAATTTTCCCTTTCTGCCAGTAATATCAAACAAGAGAAATTCTATGCGCAAAAAAAAGAAAAGTGATGCGGAATCACTTGATTTTTGCAAAATAAAAATTTACGTTTAATGTACAAAGGGAGAAAATACAAGACACAAAAAGAAACACGTACAAAAAAAAGAAACAGAAGTAATGCAATTCGAGAAGCGAATAGCTTTTTTAATGAAAAAAAAATGCAAATGATGAAATGGTGAAATGTAAAAAGTCGAAGGCATAATATCATTTTGTTAAATTGGACGTATTTCATACTGAGCAACACACGAATTATACGAACTCTTTTATATTTCTAATGAAACTTCATGGCGTGTCTTATAGGAAAATATTTGCGGTTTGTTGCAGTACAAATGCAATACCTGTTTTGGTTACCGTCTGACATCAGGTTAAAGGTGCGCGATGAGAACAGATAGGGTAATGAGAAACTGCGGTTTTCTCTTTGGAATTCCTGTGAGATTCGCCTTATCTACCCGTGGAAATTCTCGCGATTCCGCAAAATGTATACAGGAATCAGCGCAAGGTAGTCTCTCCCTTTGATCCGCGGCAGGATTAATTCGTTACGGTAGAGAGGAAGGAAAATAACGCAGTGCTAGTAACATCGACGTTAATTAATTTTGTCAAGCATCTTCCACAGGACCTTTCATTTTTCGTGCCCGCTCGCGTAATCCACCTTGCGTTACTGACGCTCAACTATTAGCCCACCTGTTAAAAAATGCCATTAAATTGTTTAAATATTTGCAATATCTATAAATATTTGCGCGCAAATAACAATTTTAAGAAGAATTACAACTATGTTACGACTATGGGGAATTTTACGTCGTTGCATAATTTAAATTGTTATATTCATGTTCAGTTCATTGTTATGCTCATAGTTTAGTTTGTTGCTTGTTATTCATACGTTTACTGAATTATTTATCTTTACGCGATAAATTTCTCTCGCCTTGCTCATATATATATAATATATAGAGAGAGAGAAAGAGAGGGAGAGAGAGAGAGAGAGAAAGAGACAATCTCGCAGTATAATATTTATAAATAGATTGCGTATTTTTGTTCCAACATTTTGTGTCTTTAGTACCAACGTCGGAGATCTCTCCAGTTGCGCCCTCGAGCACCACGCGAACAAGAAATGTATCCATCGTAGAAGAAACCCGCACAGTTCATGAATTCACCCATAATATCCCGTTAATACTCGCACAGACATGAACGGTTGAAAGAATCGCATGTCATGTTAATTAAAGCCCGTGATGTAGTCTTCGGTGCCCTCGATGATGAGTCGTCTGTTTCGTAATTAATTGGAATACAGAGACCGGAATCTGCCAAAGAAAATTCAGTGCACGAATCTTCGTTCTTCGCATTAATGAACGTTCAGCACTTGTCTCGCATGACGATAATTAATACTAAACGAATCACACCTGTGAAATTGAAAATAAGCGATTTTCCTTTTTCTTTCTTTCTCTTCCTCTTTTTTATAATTTATACTAAACACAACGAAGGAGATTTTTTTCTTTCCGCGTTGTATATTTCGTTTAACGCATTGTCCCCATTGTACCATAGAATTTATGGTCCTACCGTTCCACGAAGAACTCGACATGTTTCCGCTTTTCTTGCTTTTCTTCCTGCCAACGTTTGCTCTAATATGTATACAATTCACGTTGCCTAAACATGAGAAACATATCCACGTAACGACCATGTATTGTCGTTCTCATGATTTCGCTCGCGATCGATATGCGAATCTCGATGTGCGCATTCGAAACGTCTGGAATTCTGTCAATGACGTGTCAACGACTGCTAATGAGATTGAACGTTGCTCCGGCAAAAAGCCAAAAGGGAGTAAAAGGGATGGGATTGCGGTATCCGGTTCCGACATGGCGCGTTGAATTTGACGTCGTCAAACGGCAAAGTGTAGGTGCCCATTATTCACTATTCTCCATCGCAAATATTTTGAATACTTGAGCTAAAAGAATCAATAAGCTGCTCGTACATCAGCATCTAAATTGCAAAACGATGCAACAGACCGGAGATGCGTTACCAAAATATTCATCCAGATTGTTCGACGAGGCGACGCGCGGCGATACGCGCTGGTGAATTGGGTCATCGTGAAATATAACATTTTTACGAGGATGTACGATGTGCATATATTCGAAAGGAGTTGCCAGATCCCATTCCAATGCGCCACTACTGGACTCTAATACGATTATGCATTCGCTTGCAGCCATAGTCGCGAAACAGAGCGTTCCGCGTTCGCCTACAGACGAGAATGCGTATTACGTTTTATATCTTCCTTTTTTGGCTTCTGCTGACACAAAATATCGAATGGCTCGAACTCACGTGAATAAGAATGAACAATTCTCGCTGCAACGCAAAAGCGCTTTTATTAAATGTAAAATAAGAGATTCCGTTCATTTTTTTTTATTTCCAAATTCGAAATTATTAATTGAAATTGCTAATTACGAAATTAAAATCGAAATTACTAATTGAAATTGCTAATTATAGAAGCCTTTTACTCATGTAAAAGGATTCTATAATTTCTTGCACTTATAAATATTCAT
>NW_017256542.1:170437-170892 GCF_001594055.1 Mycetomoellerius zeteki
TTTCCCTAATAATTCTGTGTTCTTTGAATCGTAATATAAAGAAACGTAAACTCAAAGATGAAAATGTATGAATGAAACATTGAAATATTACATAACAAAACCTGAGAGGAATTTCTGTGATGGCTTTCTTTGATGGAGTTATATACACTCAAATACGTAGGATCCTTTTTAACCGTGTGGCCGGTTTAATTAAGAACGATTAGTCCGCTTGACATCAATATCGAGAGCATTCTTATCGTTTTGTCACGACGCTCACCATTATTGAAGACCACAGAAAGGGCGCGTTTAAGCTTCGCTGTATGACGAAGAAATTCCGCGCTCGAGGAGCAAACGGCGATAATTAAAAAGGATGAGGAGCGAAGGAATGACGATGTTAAGGGCAAAAGGTGACCTACAGCTCGAGCAAGGTGGCTGAGGTTGGGCCGGGCCTAGCATCCGGTTGCTGGCTCGACGTG
>NW_017256542.1:170928-233752 GCF_001594055.1 Mycetomoellerius zeteki
TCTTTCCCTCGTATCTGCCTCTGTATGCTCACCTGTGTTACGAGATAGATCTTGTAATCTAATAAACCTCAACTGATAAAACATAGCACGTAGTCACGCCGCGTGTCGCGATGTCTCTCGTGCAAGATCGCGGCTTTACTTCGCGACAGATTCGTGATGCGTCGTCATGTTCTACCAAAAATTAGGTGACCCACAAAATCTCACAGTTCTAATTTCGACGACGGATTTTTCGTTTGATTTGGAGTCCCGTTGTCAAACGGGTTCATAGACGAACGATCGCTTTGAGCATCACGATCGCTTGTCGAACATCGATGGAAAAATATCGCGCGGCACAACTATTGAGTATCGATTTCCCGCGAGTGGGTGCAATTATTGAGTATCGATTTCCCGCGAGTGCGTTTTAGTTATGCGCGCTTTCATTCGCGCGATGACGCGATGATGCATTTACGCGATTAAATTAGCCGGTAGCGCGAACGACGCAAGTTTTCACACTAAACAATCGACAATATACACGTATACTAACTCGGCGAAATTATTGACGCCGCGGCTCTCCTACGGCGACTGCTTAATTGAATTTCTTACTGGCACCTCATATCGACACAAGAGACCGTCATAAGCCCCAGTGCACGTCGCACAACGTCTCATTAACCGAAACAATAAACGTCAACGCGGTAGACAAGTTTAATTCATGGATAAATCTCTTAAATTGTATTAATGAAATCCTTTCGATTATGTTTAACTTTATAATAAAGATTTTCATTGTAATAAAAATTTTACGTTGCAATAATGAGTTTCCTGAGCTGAAATAATGCAAAATGAAACTAAATAATTATGGAGGTTTTATTTTATATGTAGCACATAAAAAATAGGTAATTATTTGAATAATTAATAATACTTCTGTGTTCTATTATGTTTCATTCCATATTTTTCGTATTTAAATTAAATAAAAGATAATAATATTGAAGAGGTGCATAATTTATAATAATCCCTGAGCTATAAAAAAATATACGAGGGGGGTTATTACTGAGAACATTATATTTAGGTTGAAAGTACATGCCGACGAGCATTGTAAATATACCGTTTAAAATTGCAAAGTAAAACGCTATTTTTTAGTTTGCCTTAATAATGGCGGAAAACCTTAAATTGTTTTCACATAATTATAGGTAATGATAGATGATTTAGTGTACGAATTATGCTACTACATTCTACATTCTAAAATGCGTAAATTATTCGGCGATAATTTAGTAGAAAAACGCAGAATAAATTGACGGTGATGCTGACTGACTGTAACTCACTGTAATTGTAACAAAATAAAATATATAAACCTCTGAAAGGCTCAATAATTTAACAATTTTACTTAAAAAGAACTTAAACTCGTAATAACAAAAAAAAAACTTTCTTTTCATTTAATTAATGTTTTTTTATTTGCTAAGACCGAATTTAATCGAGTCGCGTATCCTTGCAAATGCAGGCGTATCAGAACTGTTAATGCAATCCATTATGTATTATCCTAAGTCCAAATCATTGAGAGCAACGCTTCTATTGCAGTACATACCAAGTAATCTTCGAACAATTTCGATGGAATGTCAATATCGCAAAAGTCGGTCATGCCTCAATTTTGCAGGTAGCAAGCACAGACAACCGTAAGCTACTCGCAATTGACAAAGGCGAACTTGCGTATTCCTCTGAAGATTCGTCTGTAATCGCATTCGTTCGTGAAAATAACCCGAGAACTGGAGACTAAGTTACGAACGACAGCAAGGCAGGATCCACGAGAGCCGATTTGATATCGGCTGTCTGTATGCAGAATAAGGAATAAAGAATAAAAAGAAGGATAGCGTCGTCGATATCTCAATAATTTGATAAATTCTTATGGAAATTGAGTCGAAGGAGTCTGCGTGGTAGCTTTATATTCCAACAGTAGAGTTATTTCTAGCCACGTCGATAGAGTGCTCATTGCGACAATCGAGGAATGGGTTCTTGTTCAAGCATAATGTACACACCGTAGAGTTACACGGTATAATAAGGAAACAGACCGAGCATTATGTACCTTGCGCTTGAGGGTGGATTGGCCTTGAGCTCACTTCAGAGAATCCATAATTCGCGTTAGAATTTAAGAAAATTCTATTTATGATTTTATACAAAAAGCACAAAATACATAAAAATACATATAATGAGATATATATACACATATATCGAAATGTCGATATTATTTCGATAAATAATGAATACTTCACTACATAACCAATATCTCGTATCTGACAATCAAATATATCGCAATATATTAACGATATATTCTAGAACTTTAACTTTAAATAATAGATTCTTTAACGAACTTGAAGTTGACTTTTTCCTTTTTCTCATTTTAGAAAAATTTCAATACTTCCGTGTAAACAGATTTGGTATCTTAGAAGCAACGAGAAAAGTTCGCAATCAATTTCGTCATCATTATTATCGCGCGATCCGAGTTAAACCCTTTCGGTCCTCTTGCAGAGAAAGAACAACCAACTTCCCGATGCGATTAAAAAGTTGAACTAGGAAAAGCGTGGAGCGCCAAGGAGCCATTATAACAGTGTATTCTTCTAGATGTTACGCTCCTCCAATTCGACCCAGATTACCTGCGATCGATCACCAAAGTCGATATCCCGCGAGCCTTAATTCGTCCAGCGAAAATGGTGGAGCTGGGCGAAACCCATCAAAGTTAAGCATCGTTAGAGTACCCTCGTCTCCGGTCAAAGTTAATTTTGAAGTTGCTACTGTGGGTGAGATCGCATTCTGAGTTTTACTTATTCCATTCTGCGTTCTCCTCCAACACTATAAATTGCATTATGATCACATCGATTAGAGAATTATGCTAATAAATTGTCAATTTACATTCTAATCGTGTAATTGAAGGAAAATGTTAAAATGAAAGAAAGGAGAAAATCAAATACATTTTTATACTCTCTCTCTAATTGGATTACTTTTTTAAATAAGAAATTTTTTGAATGTGTCTTCTGCTCTAAAAATTTTTAATTTCTTATAAAGTTTATTTAAAACCTAGTTTACTTAAAGATAATTTTTTATTTATCTTTTTCGATAGATTTTATATTTACAATTTGTAAAGAGTTAAACTTCGTTACGATAGTTCGTTATCACATCGTTTAAAAATTTTTATTTTTATTTTCAATTTTATATGTTAACTTCTATTATATATTTATATATATCTTGTAAGATTTTTTTATCATCGAACTCGGATTCTCAGTTTATAGAATCCGAAAGAGAATTCCACAAAGGCAATGCAACAGGAAAAGTCCTAAAAAATGGATATGCCCTAAATTGGTAATGTAAAGTCATGACTTTGATGTATAAAAGCGGATGTGAGTTGATATGATCTAAAATGAAATTTGCTTGATAAATATAATAGCGTCAGTTCAAAGAATGGTAAAAAGAAAGAACTTAAATAAGTAATCTTTTTAATCGTTTGCAATAAGCAAATACAATTATGTACTCCCCTTCTCAATTGAACATAATTCTCTTGTATAAATTCTTTAAAAATAGTTCTGAAAATTCTAGAAATAAGTTTTAAAATATTACAACTCTGAATCGTATAATCGTATCTGACTTGCTGTAAAGTTGGTAAAGGAAATAAAATCAAGTTGCCGACACTTGTTATAAAATCTAAAACTAAATAAGACTGAATAAACAGACTGCTCGTTCGCGCGCACGAAAAAAAAACGAGCAAAATGAAAATTCCACGGCGCGTGTCTCGTAATAATTACAGTAATGGAGAGACAAAGAGATCTTCTGCCTAGGATGTCGCACGATGGATGGTAAAAAGAATGAAAAAAGGAAACGCAGAAGAAACGCAAGAACTGAAGAGCCGTTAAACAAAGCGATGCCAAGCTGTCACCTCTTTTAATCGTTCGTCACAAAGCAAGCAAAGGTACATCTATACCTTTCTCCAATTGAAACAAACTCGGTGACGCGGAACAACGACGAAGGAGGAAACTTACTTCACAAACGTCCGTTCATCGTGAAGCGAATCTGAATAAATCTGCATCTTTATCGATGTTTATTTCCCACTGAAGCATTTTATGAAACTAAACTTCTTGATTCCATGATGGGTTATTCGATCGAGGGATCATCAGAATCATATAGCAGATGATAGCGGCGTTGAATGCACTCGTGACATATTAACGAATTCGCGGAAATCTTTTAGCCCGATTAATCAAAGAGGATCGAAGAGATTAAAGATATCGAATAATAAGAGAGAGAAAAGTAAAAAAATTTCTCTCAGCGAAAGAGAATAGTCCCAAAGGATGAATTGAGCTCGCAGGAAAGCTTTTTTACGCTCGCTCGAATGGAAGGATTACACATCCTGGAAATCCTGTATGCGACAGAAACGGACTGCTGCCGTCTTTCGTATTCCAGACGATGCATACGCAAATATCATGAGAAAAATTACAGCGCGAGTTATGCGAGAAAAATTTTGTCGTGTAACTTTCCTACTAATATAAGTTTCCTTATCGTGCAAAAATTATTAACGAACCGTGAGTTGATTATTATCGGTTCTCAATTATGCAACTTTCTATAACTAAATTACGTTTTTTTAATGTAATTACAATACGTTTTCCTCTGACGGATATCCAGAGAAAACTCACGCGCGAGAGGACATTTATATTTCGAAAATGCGCTCCTTGTGCCTTGTAATTTCACCAACTATGACACAAGGGAATCCAATAGCAAACGAAAGCGAGATAGAAAAGGGAGAGAATAGATTGTCATCGAGTAAAGCCGTTATGGGACACTCAGGATTTTTCAGTAAACGTGTCAACTGAATGAAAAATTCGGTTCAAAGCTGCGTTTTCAAAGCTCACTGAGAATTCAATGCCAGAATTTTCTGCGCGTTGACATAATACGCTAGGATACGTGAAATCCACGAGAAGCATTCCTAACGAGCGGTCTAAAAATAAAACAAAAAAGAAGCTGTAAGAGATGAAGAAGAGAAAATGGAAACGAGAGGCAGAAAGAAAGAAAAAGAGACAGACAGAGAGACAGAAGAGAAGAGGAAAAGGGAAAATAGGAAGATAGAATCGGAATGAGGTTTCGATTCTGAAACAGGAGGCACGTTACAAAGGAGAAATTGGACCACGGCGAACTTGTTCGATAACAAATTTCATTTAGGGAATTATTCCGTTACATTTTCCATCCACGTTCTTAGCGATTTCACTTAAGCTTTAATGAGAATGCGCAGAACGTCGGTATTTATTTTTCATAGTTCGACATATTTGCTCGGAATTTGAAATGGGCTGGCTCGCGTATTTGAGAAGCCGTGGAGATTACGTCAGAGTCGACAGAGGTGAAAATGAAATTTTGCGAACGAATCGCCGCGCGTGTCCGCGCCGTAGACTCGTCGTTGACGAACGAGGCACGTTCCGGGATTAGCTTCTGCTTCGGGGATTACCGGACCTCTAGTCCCGGGATTCGCGATCATTAAGGATTACAGTTGATGACATCTTAATTCCGGACGCGTGCCGATATCTAGTTAACGGAGGTCCGCTACTAGGAACGAAAGAGCTCTGCTACTTACGAAATGTTGAAAAAGACTGGCCAGGAAATTAGACCGCGGGAGGAAATGAATGAGCTTAACTTTCTTTTCTCTCATTTTTAGTAGTTCGCCCGAACTACTGAGAAGATCATCAAAACTGGAATCATAAAGGCGACTTGATCGCACATGCGCGGTCAATTGAAAAATTGTTTTACACGTGAGCAGATAAAGCTTTTCCGATATTCTCTTGCAAATGGTGATTGCAGGACATAGCGTTTACATTGTGCAATTAATTAATTTCAGAGGAAATTCGATATTATTATATCACGCTATTCGCAACGATATTTAAATATTTATAATATAAAACATATTAAAACAACGTTCATCAACGGCAATCGAAAGTAAAAGACATTTTTCGAATTTTCAATTAACACGAACTTGGAAAGCTTTGACAATTTGTAAGAGCACGTAAGTTACGTCGCGTCTTATAGAGTAAGGAACTCTTTTGCCCGACGCAAAAAGGATGTCGTCGACGAGTCGGGAATATTTCAAACTTAAGTGGAGAAAAGCGGGCGAGCCGGATGGACGCTGCGCTGCAATAAAAGTTTGAGATCTCCATCGTGAAGTATAATAAAAAAAGCGGGAGAGGCGACGAATATATTGAAGTAAATTTTAAAGCGTTCGAAAGTAGTTAATGAAGCCAATGGGAAGACAAGAAATTTTGTTTAGATTGGTTAAATATTGCTTGTAAAATGCTGACAAATGTTTCTGTAAAAGGTGTATCGAACTTGGAAATAAGACGGGCGGAATCGGCACTTCAGGCAAATTGTCTCGCCAAACTTAAGATAATACGTTTCAATTATCGAGCCCGGCTTTATCGGGAGACTAAAGAAAGTATTGAAAAGGATTCCATAACGAGTTAGTTATGCAAGCGATCTATTACGGACGCAATTATGATATCGATTAAGTACACGAAGCCATCGCTATTTAATCTGCCTCGTCGAATCGAGTTACCCGTTGTATAAATATATAGTTACTGTGTGTGTATGTGTGTTTTTGTGGGTGTGTTTGTATAAGTGTATGAGTATACGTGCGAATGACAAATTCAAATCAACAGCTCTGTCGAGTGTTCGCATTTGTTCGCGACGTTTTAACTGGATGAGTGCTTGAACGTGTCGAGGTGACGCTCGATCGAAGCAACGATCGATGAGAGTCTCTTCTATTTCTCCAAGACGCGTCGAAACGATTGTCTCGAAGTAAGACACGGCATCCAATCGCGATAGAATGACATGGGATGCAAAATCAGATTCCGATCTTGTCTCGTACGACGAAACTAAAATGCCCGGAGTTTATCCATCGTCGTACTATCATCGTAAACTATCAGCCATCGTACGTTTCTTTCTCGTTGATGTTTATCAAGGTTTCGCGGAAGGCAATAACGTGTGGTGAACGAAAAGTGGAAGAATGTGAGTAAAGATGAAAATATATCTGCCGGTATGAAAGCGAAACGGTTGTATGGTCCATAAAATCTTTTTCACGCAATTGTGAAAAAATCGCTCAACGTTATCTGAACGTTGGCCACGTGTTTATGACAAATAAAAAAAAAATTCATGTTTATGACATGAGATACCATAAAAGCGACAAAGCGTTTGTACGAGGTAAACGCGACGTATTACTGTAATCCGTAATTACAATGTACATACTTAATAATTCATAATAATTTGAGAGAATTCATAAACGCGTGTTTAATAGCTGCTTCGTGAAACGTCGTCGAAACAGTATATGTACAATATATAATATTATATATATATATATCTCATGTGCGTGTGTTATTATGCCGCATTAATTACCATGCCAAAGCCAAATTTACAAGGGCATATAATCGAATGCTTTCCCCTGCAACGTTATAATCGCATTACACGCAAGTAACGCGAAATTATTACTGCGCTTTAGCTGTTACAGTGTGACACGTGGAGCGTCGCTTTGAGAAATGCATTCGCTTCTAAGTAAGGAGAAGTAATTTACAAAGTGGCTATCATAATGCCTCATATAATTAAACTAACTGGAATATGTCATTATTATCGTCATTAGTATATATATATATATATACTAATTTAACGTCAATATTAGTTTGTCATTATGTTTAACGTTCAGTAATTTCTATATAATGGTGTGATGCGACATCGCATATGCCTACTTGAAATCTCAATACAAAATATGAAAATTATTTAAACACTTATTCGATTATTTGAAAATCTTGTAATAATTGTTTGTAATAAACAATAATAATTGTTTCTATAAATTCTCACTTCGGTGAAACGTTAGATTTTAAATGAAGCCAACGAAGCAAAATAACCAATTACATCATCACGATATCAGGACACGTATTGAAATATGGAATGGGTCTAATCGGAATTATTCCGGTTTTTTTTTCTAAAAATATACTAGAAAATAATTAAACAATTTTGATCGGAATTTATTTCGAACAATTTCATAAAATGTCTCCATATGCATATATTTATAAAAATATATATATTATATATATTTTTTTTTTACCTTTATCTCTCAATTGCGCGAATAGATACTCGCCTGTGATTACAATCAAAACAATAACTTAAAAAATATTGGGAAACATTCACGAAACATTTTACCCAGTTATTTCCTCCCTCCCCTTCTCCCCCTCGGTTATTGTTATGTAGCCTCCTCTCTTATACATGTCCAAATCCACTTCAACACACGTAAATTTTACATTCACTCGCGCGTATGTACTGCGTGCTCCGGATCGAGAGAAGCCAAGTAAATGGACGTTTGCCGAGTAGCTTTTAACACGAGACAAAAGCCACGATCCCCGGAGTCGACGAGAAATTTCCCGATCAGCGACCGAATTCTGCTTTGGGAATCCGAGAGGGTGCAGATGGCACATTGTGCTCGAGTCGATGTCGGCAACGTCGGCTTGAGTAAATTGCTTCGTTAAGTCAGCACATACTATTTTATAATCGCGCTGGGACAATGGCCGCCATTTACAAAACAATTCTACCTATTTGTCTAACACAAAAATGATCTAATATAATATCTAAGTATAATAAATGTAAGTTGTTTCTTTGACATCACGATTTTACAGTATTGCATTATTAAATTTTTTACTTAATATCTGAAATCCCACTACGTAAACGAGATAATTTGACCAATTAAAAGTTAATAAGTTATTAATCTACTTGGATATAATTAAATCTTTATTCGTTATTTTCTAGAAACATTACTCCATTTTAGTTAAATCGGGATGATTGATCGATTCTTTAAGACTTCCTTTATAACTTTTGTATATCATTAAACTTCTTGTTATTTTCTTAATAGTGAGGATCAATACATTATATAGGAAAGAGGATGGTGTTATGAAACTTAAAATGCTAAATAAATAATAAACTTTAGAACGACACCGTATAGGACTTGAGGAACATACGATTTTAGGTATCCGGTCGCATAACCAATAAGATAACATAATAAAAAAATTAATAAATTTACGGCTTATTTTGAATATTTATTATCATTTTTCAAATAAATATTTCAATTTTGCTTGAAATTGAAAATAGAAATTGATGGCAATTAAAAAATTTTTATATAATTTCTATACACATCCTATTTATTTTTTTTTTAAATAAGAGGTATCAAATTCAATAGATGGAAAAGTAAGTAACATTGACCATTTGATTTTTAACAGCTTGCAAGTTTCCAATATCAACGAATATATTTAACATGAATCTATAAGAAACTTAATAATCTAAAGTAATAAATATAATAATTAAAGCACACTGTATGATAGATATTCAGAATAATTTTAAAGCAGAAAGAAAATGCAGAATAATAAAGTAATATAGAAATAAATGTAATAATTAAAGCACACTGTATAATAGATATTCAGAATAATTTTAAAGCAGAAAGAAAATGCAGAATATTTTTATAACTAAATCAAATTATGTTTTATTTTATTTCTGTGAATTGTGAAAATTTCATGCTACGCAATTGCGTTATATTAGAAACAAAGTCATATTTAGCAAATGTACGATTCAATTATCTCATTCAGTTATTAAATTATTGTGTTATCTTATATAAGGTCAATTAGTACTAACGACATTCGTATTTTCCATGTTACTCTTATGAAGATAACAACGTTACGCCATCGTTGTACCTCCCGAAAGTCGACCACAGTATTACATTTGCAAAAGGCAGGAAAAACTTGTTACAGGCCCTAACAACGATGGCTGTCACGCAGACAACCGTCGAAAAATATTCCATTAGTGAGGTCGAGCGTTGTCCGCCTTGCAATGAAAAAATGACGGTCTCGATTGTCTCTCGGTTAAAAAAAGAGAGATAGACGAGAAAAAAGACAAAAACAATAAAATTTTCGTCATAAACGAGATGCACCCGTTCATCGATCGTACTGTCAAATTGATTGTTTCACGCTGCATTACTGATTGTTTGCTTTGCTTGTATGTTATCTTCTGTATTATTTTATATTATTTTATATATGTCATATGCAAATTTTCATTATTTATATGTTTCATTATTTATATGTTAATATATAAATAATAACAAATGTTTAATATTTATTGCGTTAGTATTATTTGCAAATTAATAAATATTTAGTTTAGAGATACATAAACACATAAAAAGTTTCTCAATCATGTATATTCCAGTAAAGTATAAATGAGAAAAAATATATATATAAACAAAATGTATTACAACATATATAACAAAATATATAAATGTGTTTTTTGCATTTTGTAACCGCACAGATATTCATATGAAATTAATTTATCAGTGCCTCGCAACCACGAAACATTTTTATATATGATAGCCTGCCTGTTTCCATCGAATAGATTTTCCCGAGCGTTCGCTATTCCCAATAACGTACACAATTAGCATTCGTTATTGAAACCTCTGATTCCGTTGTCAGTGCCCAGGAGAGAGAGAGAGCTATGTAAAATTCAATATTGGAAGAATCATTATTACCGTGCGCTGCACAATGGCGTTTAGCATAATCCTTTAATCAGCTTTGGGGAGAATACTGAGGAGAAGGAATCGCTGATAGAGCGGTGCTTTTCAGGATTCTCTGAATTTTCTGAATACCGACAAAAAATAAATCATCTACTAATTTTTTTTTCTACGTTATTTAGAAACGTTTATTATAAACAGAGACCAATCGTTACGCGCGAAATCCCCAAATACCACCAACTTGTTCTCGATTTCGGCAAAAAGACCTTCACAACTTGCAGTCGTCTCAATTATTCTTGAGAAATCTCTAGAAATCCTCCGAACTTTCCAACATCCTCAAGGAGAGCTCATCGATCTTTCGAACGAAACCCTTCGACCAGTCCCCGATAAGAGAACTCTCCTCATGAATAAAGAATTATAGTATTTAATGAGAGACAAATGGGATTTTCTAGCCGTGCCACTACCCGATTGTTTTTTTATCATGACTTTTTATAAGTATAATAATAAAAATTTAATTTAAAATTTCGCGGCGATATATTTGAATATATTTTATAAAAAATTTTTTCAAAGATTGAGTTTTTATATATCAGCAACGATTCAAGAATACAAAGGCGTCTAGTTAGAAATCTCAAGGAGGTGGGAAAAATTGTCGAGGCAACATCGTGGAGTCAAAGCTATCGGGTGCCGATAGAGACGGCGGCAGCGACGACAACGACGACGACGACTATGGAGCAAGGATGTTGGCGGGGGTGGCGGAAGAAGAAGCCGCGGGAATAGAGGGTAGGTAGTTGGAAACCAGCAATTGGGTCTGCTGCCAGCGAACTGGGTGCTTGTAGGTGGGAGAAGGTCGCGGGAGGAGTGTACCAGAAGCCTGAAAACCGGGTCACCACCGGGTCACTGAGCTCCCTCTCTCGTCGCTGACAAATAAACCCGGGAAAGTACTTCTTCACATCTACGAATTAATTATAAATATTATTGGCTGACCCATGAATCGCCGCGATAAACAATTTCTCAATCGGATACCGTGGTTAGTCCTGTATATCGAGAACAAAGATAAATATTTCGAACAATGGCTCGGTAAATTATTTTGATTATTGTACTTCGTTGTGCTTGTACAATTAATAACTGTATATATCATTGATGATCATCTCGTACAATGGCCATTATTGATCTATTAAATTTTTAACACACGCACACATAATACTCGAATATGATTTTGATAAAAATCCTTGCGCTGTATCAGAATACGATACAGTTTCTTTTTAAAGTCTATTACTAAGTAAGAGGCGGAACGACGTACATTTTAAGACTTGATTGAATTCATTCACGATTACCTTCGCGTGTACTCTTTCATCTCCATTCGAGACGTTACTCCGTTATATTTTGTGTGAAAGCAGGCTTTCAATTTCGATTCGACTCGTGAAAAGACCATTCTCGCTTATTCAAACGAGAAAACGAATTTCTGTGGAAAAACATGCGTATAGCTCGCGGTGGCTCGATAGACGGATCTATTTTCGAGTTTATTGTCTGTCATCCGTATCGACGACGACGGGGAGTTTGGATTTAACGCTGGCCAGTGGTATCGGCAACGACGAAAATCGGATTTCCGTTACCGATAATAACCATTGACCATATCCATATCGAATTCGCAGATTTACGCTCAGTATATACGCGGTGCAAGAAATAATATGTTTAATAATTCAATGTTGCGTTGAAACGAATCGATAGCGCGTAATTCCTGGCGATGATAATAGGTACAAGAAGGAATTTTTGTCAATTCGCTCTTTTTGTTTCTATCTTTAAATTAAACTTTTATTATGCTGGTCGTTAGTAGTAACTGCAATGGTCTGCCATGGACAAGTAAGGTGGGATCGAAATAGGTCGGAAACAGTTAGCATCGTGGTCTCGATTTTTCCACAAGAAACGTCAAGAACGTCGTTACAGATAAAGAGATAACCGTCCGTGCAGAATCGATTCTGCGGTTGTATTAATTCTGGATTCTTAAATACTCACGTGGTGTATGGTAGAATGTTGTACAGATTCGCGAGTCTCTTTTGTGATTTACTCGTTTTATTTTATTTACAAATTTGTAAATAATCTTTATCTCATTATAATTCAAATAAGTTATATAAAAATTACGTTTGCATTTTGCAATGAATACACAAACGACTTAGTTTCTCTCATTTTCAAACAGCTTTGCTGGCTTTCGTGTTTTAAATATTCTTCAGATATTAAAAAAAATATTTTATCGCTTATCCGACAGGTAAATTAATGAATAAATAGATAAAAGAAGAAAGCCATTACTTTGCTTCCGTACATATTACGAAGTCCTCGCTCGCGCTGAGAATTTCTGCCTCATGAATTGAAATAAAATAGTCATACTCGGATCGAGTCGCGTAAATTAATGATCGGTAATTGGTTAGCATTATCAATCATTTCAGCGAAAGAGCTTTACGATGTTTGGCTGACCTTTCTCGACCCTCTTTATGATAAAAAATACAAACGACATGGGAATGATTCGAGTGAAACCGATGCCCGAAGAGTATCTCGGGGATTATCAAGTTCGCCGCTGCGTCACGTCGCGTCGGGATCAGTAGAATCGCCTCGCGGCAAGTCGGACCGCACGAGTAAAGCTAGACCTGTAACGTTATACCGTACATGTATCACGCCTCCAACGTTACAAATGATGGCACATTACTACGGTGTTACAGCTACCGGTCGTCATCCGTTGCCGCCCACGAGAGCGTAGATTACGATACACCTTACAATGTCGACATTACGCGGATTATCAAACGTGCCGAGATAACCGAGATAGCGAGGACGGTAATTCAACGAGAGCATGAAATATCGATTCGGATAAATGATGATTATGTATAGCGGTACGACACTAAGTTTGAGAGCGGAAAATACGATGAAAAATCATAAACCGTGAAAAAACTATTATGGACGAAAGCTCGAGAAAAATGCCATCTTTCTCGTAGAATTATTTTCTCGTATAATTATCATTAACTATCTTTTTTCCTCTACGGATATTAAAATACGTGCAGCTTAAAATAAATTCTTCGTAGTAATTATTAAAGTTCAGTCTCATTTACCGGGGATCAATTATATGTATATATATGTAAAGAGGTGACTCCGAGAGACACAGTAAGAAACGAGATCTTTATCGAGGATTAAAAAAAGAAAGAGCGGAAGGGCATGGGTTATTATAAAGAATTTTTAATACGATGAGAGAAGTGATATTAGACTATCGCTCGCGCTGACGGGCGGTCGGGACAAAGGGCGTTTACTCCACTTTTACGATAAATTGCTCCTTCGGAAATCCATTTAGCCGTGGGAGAAACGGCGCTGCTCTTTTCCAGCCGGGCCCGATAAACGTATTATCGTTTTTCTACCGTTTTCTGCGAAGCAACGATAAAGTCGAAGTAACGCAACGCGGCTCACACGTGATACAGACGTGTGGTACAAGTGTGTGGTAAACATGAAATTAACACTCTTATCCGTCTGTCATCACCTATGCATCCCTCGGCTGCACACTTCGCTATGTGGCATGCACTTTTCTGTCGCTTGCACGTGCTCTCACATCCGACGTTAAAACGTTGTTCAGTAACGCGTATATATCCTTTGTTACGCAACGTGTGCACAGCTGGTGCTTGTTCACCCAAGCTGACTAGTACTCGCATTATTAAATCCTTCTCACGTGTCCTTTGAAATTCTCTCATACGTATTTCTGAAAAAAAAAAAGAACAAACCAAACCGACCGCCTGTTCCATTATATAATTTATTCCATTCCGTTATCTCTCAGTACTTTACCGCTTTGATTGTAGCTAATCCGCGATAAATCGCCGCCTTTCTAAAATCCTCCAAGATTAATACAAAGGGAATTACGAATGTGGGCTAAACAGAGTTGTGTTCGCTAATCTAAAATCTTATTCAATCTTACCTAACAGATCCGTTTACACGTTGAGAAAGATAAGTTGTTATTAGAGCAAAATGGATTGATCAGTTATTATTGCGAATCATTTTTCATTATTTGTCAATGTAACAAATAACACACGGTTTACAATACAAATCATATTTGCTAAATCGTTGTTTGTACCTTTTGCAAATAATCAGTATTGCTAGCAAATAAAAGTCTATCCAGCACATACATACAGTTGGAATAGCAAATTAATTAATATCAATCTCCATGACAGAAGAATCTTGGACAACAAATCAAAAGTAACAAATCATATAGATATTCGTTTTCGGTACCAACATTTGTTGTTACTGTATCTAAAAATCATTTGTATTTTTATATAAGTACTGATAGTTTGTTAAATTAACGAATTTTTTTTCTCAGTGCAGATGCCACAAATTCCTTGTCCTAAAATTCCATAACTTTCCCCTGATTTCTAGACAAATTTTTGGTTAAAATATTTGTATATCATTTTTTATATGTATATCAATTTCATAATTTTCCCTGACTTGCAATATTTTTAAATTTTTATATTGACTAAAGCGTTAAATATTTTGATGAAAGAGCAATTTAACATATCTATTATAAATTACTATTAATGCTGCTGACACTGCTTGCATTTAATTGTTAAGTTAGTAGTATTTTAAAACTACGTAAGTATGATGTACGCATATCAAACCTCCTTAACATCAAAAATTTTAATTCTCCAAAAAATTTTACAAAACTTTTTGATTTTTCTTTCATTTTCTTGATCGTTTTCAATTTCCCTGACATTTCCCTGATTTCCAATTTTACAGCAACCCTAGTTCATTTGTTCAACGATGAATACGATAACGTGCTGTTTGTCAATTTATTTAGAGATCGACTTGACAAGGATAAATTACTATGACGCAAGCAATCGGCCGTCGTAATCGTCGATCGAAGTTTCCTTAATCGCATGTCAGGACGTGAAATTCCGTACGTAATGTCCCGCAGTTTAACGAGGCTAATTAGAAGTCGCATTAATCGTAACGTTCGCCTCATCGACATTCACAAACACTCCACACTTGCCAGATTGAAATGCTGGCACATCCACGTTCGTAAAATTAATCGATCGAGTAGCTTTCCAAGGATTTCACGGACGCATCATTGGGTGCGTCGCAGACTATTTTTTTCCTTCGCATACAATACGCAGAACATAAATGTACGAACAATTGTTGATGACAATCGCCATTCCGAGACGAGAATTTGTCACCATCCATCACTCGATTCCGGATACCATTCTCTTGACATCCGAAACAAGGGATATCTCCCTGAGCATCATTCTTATGATCCGCTTTCTCTTTCTCTTTCTCTCTCTCTCTCTTTCAATTATTATTATTTTTATCCTTTATTATTATTTCTTATTATTTTTGTATACAAATCACTATACATTGTAAACAACAATTAATTTGTAAATAGCACTAGGAAAAAACTTAGTGCCTTCAGCAAAACTGTTTAGTTGAGGTATTTTTAACAGCAACCAAATATTTTATTCATATAACAAAATATTCAGTTGCTTTTGCAAAATAATTTCTCTGCTTTGTAAATAACAAAAAATATTTGTTTGTACCAATTTAATTCGCATAAAACTAGTTTTATTCGATATACATATTTTAACCAAAAATTTTTGTTTAGTACATTTCATCCAAATTTTTGTTACAACAAAATTTTAGTTCATAGAAAAACATTTTTCCTGTGGTGTGATGTAAACTAATGTATATCTTGTCTTATAGCGCTTGAGAAGATTTTCATTCTAGAGCGTTCAATGAATTGCGATATTTATCTATCTATCTATCTATCTTACTTTCTTTCTTTTTATCTTGACGTCATTGCATATTCATGATTTCCATGTCATGTAAATCCGTGTGCAGTTTCTGTTTTCTACATCTTGATGATCCAAGCACGTAAGCACACAGGACAGAAGAATACGCATGAATGCAAAATAAATCCAGAAGAATCGAAACATCAACATCTGCATTTTAAAATAAATGAACTGGAAATGCCAAATAATTCTGAATTTCATTTTGTTTTTCGAAGATTCATCCATCAATAGAGTAACCGACGGACACATCACGAGTCTTGTAACTCCGGAGCCGTCATCCATCGTGTGTGCCGCTAAGTCTCCGCGATGTGGAAATTCACGGTTCAACGAGCGAATTCCAAAATCGTGCTTCCGCGTGCACTTTATTTTGCTTCTCCCGTGGTTTATTTTCTTTTGCTTCTCTCTCGGGGGACGCGTTTACGATCGGCCGAGATTCACAGTGCTCCGATATCGTATCGTATAGATGTAAACAAAAGCAACGAAGGAAAAGAAAGTGGGCCACTCAGCCATGAAAACGAGGTCAAAGGCCATTCGTCAAAATTGGCATTCGTCGCAATCGTGCTCGGTTGAAGGCGAATAAAGCGCTGGCGAATTCCTTACGAAGATATTCGATCAGAAACGTGAGACTAATATTATGTTAGCGCAGAGTCAAGTAAGACACAATAGAGGGAATATCCCAGGAGATGCACGGAGAAACTATAATTTTGATTATTCGACAAATTTGCAGAGGGACATTTGATGATTATCTATGCGACGAGTCAAAATAAATCGTATAATCACAAGCAATTGTAACGTAAACATAAATACTAAAAATATAAATAAATAATATGTTAAATCTTTCTAATATAAAATAATAAATCGATCGTTTAAGATTTCATCTCGATATCTATAAACAGTAAAGGAAGAAACTCGATCGAGTGTGAAGAAATTATCAGAGATGCGGACATGGAACGGATAAAAGACAGAATTTCAAAGAACGCTCTGCAGATCTCAAGTATCCCGTTTAGATCATTCGACCATTCATAAGAGTTTAAATTTTTATGTCTTTGCTCAAAAAGATCACGAAAGATACAAAGATTATTTCAAGAAAACGGTAATGTGTTGAATTTTTTAGCATTTAGCAGTCGCTTTGGCTATCGTACAGAATTTTTGGGAGAAGAAAATAGCTGCCATCTTAAAAAATTGAAATAAAATATGGAGAAAATATTGTAATAAAGATTATAATAAAATTTTTTCAACGTTATGAAATTGCGATATTTTTATTTAAAAATTTTACATGTTTTAACACTTTGGAAAGAACTAGTTCCCTTTTCTCCATTCACGCATTGTGATGAGACTCTGTAAAGCCCATACCAGACAATTATAAGCAAACAGTATATGTTTAAAAAAACATTTAGCCGAAATATTTTTTATATTATACATAAAAATGTTAAATAGACATCAATAACATTAAATATATGTTTATTAAAATGTCGAAGTGTCTCGTACAAAAACAGTATTTTAAACTAGTAAAAGAAACGCTTAATAAACATTACAAATGTCATATAAACGTTTTGTAATGTTTATTAAATATTGTAGTTTGAAAAACGTATCAAACTATAAACGTTTATTTTTTGGTTGATATGTTACACGATTTCTTATTTATTAAACGTATTTTGAATTGTGTTGTTTAGGATGAATTACTGACTACGATTGACAGTCGCTCGGTTTCTATTTCAGCCAATCACGATGCAACGAGTCCGCCGTAATTGACTAAAATAGAACCGAGCAACCGTCAATCGTAATTGCCAACCCATACGGGTTTAAGGGATTCAGTCGAGCGAAAGAAAAACATAGATAAAGTGTGATTAGGAATAAAAGGAGAACGGTAAGTTTTCCTTCTTAATGGGATATCCATGGTAGTATAACGAGTCGAAGGAGGCTTTTACGTTCGAGAAAAATAAGCTCTAATTCATTCAGGATAGTAGTCGCTCGTGCGGCCCCAAATCGTCGTGCGCAGCGTGATTACAATGCCATCGCTCTTTGACTTCCCTTACAGCCACTAACATACCACTATATTATCACGTGAAAGCCATAATCCTTACTTTTCGCAAAATTTCCTTTCTTGGAAATGCGTTATCAATTCAAGAAAATTTCTAGAAAGTAGCAGAGAGATATCGAGGAAGAACCTTCTGCGCAATATAAGAAAGAATGAAAGAACTTTAAGAGTAAACCTAAAGTTTTATATACGTTGCATGTGTTGCATAATGTAAAAATCTGGAAGACCTCTTTTAGATTCCACCTTATTTCTTCAGTGTGCGCATTTTGAGTAATTACAGTTATCCTTTCGCCACGTGGCTAAAAGAGTCAAATGCAAAAGCGCCTAGTTCTTTGGCGAGGCAATAAAATGGAAGAGCGCACTCTCTAGCACAAGAGTTAATAATGAGTCGCATCGATTGAATTACGTGCAAGATGATTTCAATTTTCCGATGCAAAAGAGATTCGCTATTCGATAGCGATAGCTAAGCGTGGGCAAAAGGAAACGTACAAAGAGCATCAAAGTAAAAGCAATCTTTAATATTACAAGGAAATGCATAATAATTGTGTCATTTATAAGAAAGTTAGTGAATACATGTCGTAAAGAATACGTGAATTGCAGCTTTAATAAAAAAAATTTTCGTGACGAATAAGGATCTGAGTACAAGAATTGTCGTAACACTTACTTAGACTTAAGTTGTAGACGTAAGTAACACATAAGCTTTCATGTATAACGTACAACTTATTGCCGTGTCTCCAAGAGACGGCAATAAGTCGTATATGCCACACGCCAAAGCTTATGCGTTACTTACGTCTACAACTTAAGTTTCTAAGTCACTGTTACGACAATTCTTGTGTTCAGACCCTAATTCGTTAGAAATCAATTAATTTGAGAAGCTGTTTAAAAAACAGTTTAAAAAACAATGCATTTCTAGTATGGAAAAAAGGAATGTTTCAGTTACGACGTACTTCGTATCTTCCATTCTTTTATACGCGATTTGACGAAACTCTTGTTCCACTCTGCAGAACAAACGGATATCCGCAGAACGGAGTTTACGAGCTTATTTCCATTTACGAATATTCATTCCGCGCGTCTTCGTGCCTGTCATTTTACTTTATGTACTCTACTGTGGAAGTTAATCAAGTACTGATTAAAGAGCCTGCCTAATTAGAGAGCTCACCTGAGAGCTACTGTAGTACGTTTATGTCAAATCGGATTTTGATAACGCCAACGTTTATATCACTTTTAATGTATTCATGAAACAATTCGAGGATGTGCAACAATGATTATTGCAATTACTGTGGTATTTATACGATCTCTTTTAAAATGCGAAGTCCAAAGCTCAAAGTCTTTCCGGAGGTTTAATTCGTCGTTCTCATAATTTCTAAAATTAAACTTTTCTGTAATAACGTCGCGCCTACTGTCCTTGTAAATTTCCTGGGGATTTCAAGAGATTTGAAAGTGAGAAGGAGAGAAAAAGAGAGGAAGGCACAAAAAGTAATAAACGTAATTCTCTCAGTTAAATAGTGGCTAATTCCTGGAGATAGAAATTTAAGAGTACGAGATACGCCATAAAGAATTCTGCGAAGCCGATCGAGGAAATTATCCACGCGAGAGTGAACGACACGCGCAATTAAATCTACCGCATATTGGAACTGAACTACATCAATTAAACAGAAATCGAGATAAATCGATGTCGATTCCAATACGGGACACGTCAGCGCATACATCGTTGCACGTTGCACACTGTTACCTCGCGAGGATCTCGGAATTATCATGTGTGGATGTGTGATGTCGCGATCGCGTCGAGGTTGGGGCATCATTCAAATACACCGCTGCGACGGAATTCAATTTACGAAGAACTTGGATTATCAATTTTTTTCCGCCATTATTTCTATGCATAACTGATGAACCTTTAAGGGTTCTCGATAGAAATATCTGCCGCTGGTGATTTTGAATTAAAACAACTACGAGAACTGTGTGTGTGTGTGTGTGTGATACGACACGTCACTGGTTAGACGTATCGTTGAGATATCAAGCATGAAAAATGGAAAACATGCAACTTATATGCATTGTACTGCGAGCTTTCAAAAAGCTATATAGAGAATATACATATATATAGCGTCCAGTAAATCGCGGTATAACCAGCCAAGAAACGCTGATTCACAAATACAGAATAAATTCTTTCGAAATTGAAAGAGATAATATTTGAATAATATCTAAATCGTAGTATCTAAATCGAATATAATTATTGCTGTTAAAATATATTCGATCTCCAAAAGAGGATGTTAAAAAGGGGCCAATTTTTGCCCAAAAAAGGTATAAATAAAAGGAATAGTATTTTTTGTAGATTTTGATCTTCCTGCAATTATTAAAAAGTTCGTAGAGCTTGGACAACACTTCAAAAATTAAAAAAGGTACGAACTTTTTAATAATTTTATCGTATATTCAGGAGGTTAAAATCTACAAAAATCACTATTTCTTTTACTTACGTCTTTTAGGCAGAAATTGGCCCCTTTTTAACGCTCTCCTTATCGTTAATTGTAAAACGTAGGAGAAGAAAACTTTCCTGCGCACATGCATATCATTTCGACATGCAACGCACACGCACATATTTGTTCCGTGTGATGAAGATATGTCGTCACATTCGCGCGTCTAGCACTTAAATTGAACCCGCATCCCGCGAAATTTCAGCCGACACTTCGGTAAAAGCCTTTCAAGACTTTCAAAATGGTGCGCGGACGGAGATGGCATAGGAACGTCGGAAACCAGAATAAATTTCAGAATGCGGTTCTCTCTTTTTTCCGATGCATCAGTCCGATTCTTTTCCGCATCGTCTTCTCCCTCGCGATTTCATCGAACCGCTTTATGACATTTGCGATACTCGCGGAGTGTATGAGTGAGTGGAGTGAAGAAATTTTCGATAGGTACATTGATGACGACAGAATCCTGTCCAGAACGTTATGCGACCGTGAGAAAGAAATTATTTTGCATGAAAAAATAAGTTATAGAAAATATTAAATTGTAACGTAGCATAAAATTTTTATATATTATTTAAATATATATGAAAATAATTTTAATTTGAAAAATAACTTATAGCAACACACACACACACACACACACACACACACACACACACACACACACACACACACACACACAAATCACAAATATTATTTTTTATTTTATGAACAGAATAATATGAGAAGTTTTGTATTATTTTATAAACAAAATGACATAAAAGTTTTGGATGTTTCAATAGCGTTGAGAAATTTATCTTAAAATAAATTATATAAGTTTCAATATGACAGATATTATAGTTATTTTTATTTCAAAATTGATTTTATTAAAAACGAAACTTAATATACGTAAAATTTTATATTCTCAAATTTCCACTTTTTCATACAAAATCACTATTCCTTTTCGATTGTATATCACCGATAATAGGTAATTGTACTATTGTTAAAAATCACAGAAACTAAAACTGCTATTTTTCATGTTTAGTAAATTCGCAAAGGATATGTTTCAAGTGGAAAGGCAGATCCCTCGGGTTGTGAAATTTATTCACGTTCATTTTTGATGTATGTTCACCTACCGCGCAAGATTTAATACGAAAGTCGAAGGGACTTAACCCCTTGGAGTACCGACGGGTGTGCGTCTCCTGGGCGTTCATTTAAATTCTTGCCGCGCCGGCAGCAACTGTGTGTTGAGATCCTTCCTATGGTGAATACATTATCAGAAATTATTTAAATGATATGGAAATTATTATAAATATTTTATATTATTATAGTTGTACTCTGATCCAACAATTAAGTTTACAGGCATATCTTTTCTTCTCTTTCTCTTTCTAGAAATACAGAAAAAATACAGTAAATATATATAATTCTTTATATCTCTGTTATATAAATTTCGTTCCGATATCGAGTAAATTAAATAACTATTTAATAAGATGATCCTTCTAATATATTGAAAATGTCAAGTGTGATATTTTTTGTAAGTATAGAAAAACAATATTGATCTTTTTGTTAAATAGAATTTATCAAAAGAAATTATAAAATGTCATAAGGTATACGTCGATATATTTTTATCTCGATTTACGGAAAAAAAATTAGATCCTCTAAGATAACATACTCGCTTTTGTTACTCGACACATTTTCATTGTACGCGTTGATTTTTTCCTGCCACCTTCTTTCTCTTCTCCTAATTAAAAAATTACACAAAAAGATGCATTTTATTAATGTAAAAAGGTACTGAAAGTATTATATTTCCATTTATATTTACTTAGCTCCGTAAAAAATCAGTCAAATCGTTATCCAAATCACTGGCCTAAAAAGTAGAGACTTCAAGCTTTAAACAATTTTTTGTATCATTTCATTATGATTATTTTTAACAAAATTACTCTCTTGAAAATTGCCTATTTTGGAGGGCAGAATAGGCGATCTCTGAAATATATATCTATATATGTGTGTGAATATGTATCTGATTATTATTTTCTAATATAAAAATTTTAAATTATTTATTTATTATACTTATATATATATTTATATTTTAATAAATGACAAATTTGCCTCTTATTAGTGATATTGTATTATATATCGCCAACAAGTAAATTTGTCATTTATTTAAATATACATATATATACTTCTTTTTTTAAAAGCAACTGGGTGAAATATAATGCAAATTACGAAAGGGTTAACGTATTGCGCACTAACGGTAAGCGAACTTTTCATCCGAACAAACTTGCTCACCACGAGTTCGACAAACGGCAAAGTTCCGAGGCTGTGGTAAATCGAGGCTCGAAATGCCGTATAATTTCGCAACTCACGAAAACCTTTCATCTCGCGAGGAATTAATTTATACGAACGTTATCGGATGAAGCCGAGCCCTTCTCCCAATGCTATTCGGAGGGCTCGCGATGGAATCCCTGACTGAATTGAAATTGTTCACGGATGAAATTCCCGAGGTGTGTTCTCGAGCTTCGGAATCGAGCCTTAACAAACTTCAAACAGAAACGCGAACGGGTGCTCAAACTTTGTCCGGACTGATCGGACAAAGTGCGACGATCGGAGAAGAAAAATTGCCGTGACCATCCCTTATCCACCCGTTGCGAGGAATTAGCGTGATTAATTACGAGGTCGCTTTTTGTTGCTCGCGTTCAGGTCGTTGAATTGATCCGAGTGTCTCTCCGCAGCTGACGCACGCCCTTAAAAGGATATAACCTAGCTGAGCAATGTGTGCTCTTTGACCGTCATACACTCCTTTGCCACCATACATAATATATACGCTCTATGACAATGGACGGCAATGTTTAATACCGTACAGTTATAATCACAATTGCAATAACGACATTAAACTGCAATGGTGATTATCCTTTTTCCTGTCTCTCTAACCGAAGAGAACATAACTCTTTTATCCATATTAAATTTCATAATTTAATATGGATACGCGCGCAGGAGATGTTTAATATCGTATGACTACAGTTTTAATTACAGTGCTGCTCTAATTCTGATTGTTACATCAGTAATTATTCAGAGCCGCCCGTTAATCACGGTTGGATATAATAGTGGGCAAAGGAGCCAGCATTTTGCACGTGGTAATGTCAAATGTGACTGATCAATATAATGTGTAATCAGCAAACTACTCTTGTACATTGACTCTCGCCCAAATAAAGATTTCTTTCTTTTATACTCGTCTCCATTCACTACATGTACTTTTACATTTTTCCTCACTATTACATTAATTTACATTAATTTATCGTGCTCGAGAACGAATTGCAATCAGGATATACGACCACAAATGCTATAAATACCTTCATTCAATGTGTGTGAGCAGGCACGTACAGTGAGTGAGAACTTTAAACACGTTGCCTTCTACGTGATTGCGACCGACGCTCCAATCAGGAGCTAAGAGAACATCGTTGATTCTCGGTTTATTGGCGTGCGTGCCGACGATGTTACCGTCGATATGAAAGTTTCGCGCTCTTTCCTCGTGGGAAACGAGATCGATGTTCTAAAAGAAACAGCTATATTTGATGGTCGCCGTGAATTCCACTGTTCTTAATGAAGATGATAATTTCGGCTTTTATCCGATAATTTGATTATTCTATTATTATACCAATTTTGTGTTTTAGCTTAACAATCATCATCAGTAACTGTCTCGTGTATGATTTCGTATGTATATATGTATAGTATATTGAATAAATTATTTAAAGTGATAAATAGAGCTAATTTAAGAGAAAATGATTCTAATGTTTCTGAAAAAAGTGATTTTAAAGAAAATATTTGAAATATACGTACATAAAAATTGCATGAGAATTCTAAAAGGATATTTAATAGGTACAATACATATTTCTTGTAAAATATTGTCATTTTTAAACATATTTCAATTTGTGTGTGTATGTGTATGTGTGTGTCTAATAATGTTATATAAAATTGTGGTCAAAATACATAATTTAACAATGCAATATAAATACATGGCAATATAAATTTTAAACGCTCTAAATTTACATGGTTTCCAGCAATATTTAACTTACATATAATATACATAACTTACATATAACCTAAATAATCAAGTTCTAAATAATAAATATATACAGGATATCTTTAGAATAACGTGGTCGCGTGTTGAGCGCGGGCCGCTCTCATGAACGAAATGAAGCACTGGCATCAAATATTATCAGAATAAACCATTAGTTAAAAAGATCTCAGTTAAAAGAAATCGCTATTAATTGCTCATTGAATCTTTTGCAATCTAGAAATCTATCAATCGATGTAATTGACACAATTATACAATACGTTTATTTTATCTATTTACCTTGTGGGGATTGTGGATCTCCGCGAGAAGAAACATCGAAGGCTTACAGCACTCTTCTCTGTCTTCTCCTTTCCTAATACGTGTGTGCACCTCACGTACTTCTCCAGAGAAGAAGGTTTGAAAGAGAAAGAAAAATAAATAAAAGCAAAAGTGACAATCAAGCTGCAAATTTAGAAAAAAAGAAAGAAGAGGTAGTCTTGAGATCGCGCGCGAACGAGATAGCTTCCTCCAGCTTGCGACGACACGCGAACCGCAACGGCCAAGTGGCGCAACTGAACTCAGCTGAACCGAGTCGGAGCTTAAATTACCGAAGAGAGAGAAGGTGGCGAGGGTGGTAGCGGCGGTGGTGGTGGCAGAGGCGGAACAGAGGGTGAGGATCGCGTCGTCTCCCTCGCATCGATTTACTGACTGTGGCGCGCGCTTCGCTCTTCGCCAGCATTCGCGAGAGGCTCATGCACTCCAGGAAAAGCGCGAAAACGCCGCGAGCTATTTCGCGAGAGAAGCGTGCTCTCAGATTCAGAAATTTTTTTCCCACACGATGTGGCGCTCAAATATAGTTTATGTTATTGTTCTCTTTTTTGGAGAGTTGAAACTTTCCAGAGAGAGCAGTTTTCAAAATACTCCCTTGAGTATATCGAGACCACCAATTTTCAAGAAATCGCTTTTAGAGTCAAAATTATCTGGCTAGTAGTGAGTAGATTGAAAACGCTCGCGCGCATTTCGAAATGTAATGCCTGATTTAAAAAAAGAGAGGAGTGAGAAAAAGAATATTAATTTTTAAACAAATAACTTTGAAGAAAAATTAGCAACTGATTCTGCTCGATTTCTATCGCCGATTCGATAAAAAGTTGTTTAATATTTAAACAACTGTTATTAGTTTGTTTTTATTTTATTCATTTATTTTATTTTTATTTTATTTATTTATTTAAAATTAAAAAAATATGTAAAAATTTGCATTAAATAAGAAATATCTTAATTATTTATGAATAAAGTTCTCAGATAGCATCCATTTGGAAGTTTCAAACTTCTAGTCAAATATTTAACTCAGAGAATCAACAAATAATTATAAAAATCAGTTTCAAATTATATAAAGTCTAAGAAACGTTGCTTTTTTTTCGTTCCGTGTTACTTTTAATAAGAATCGAAAAAACCTCGTGCACAATGCGATCGGTTCTGAAGATAGTGTTACCTCTCAAGCGCAGCCAAAAGCCTTGTAGCAGAGGGAGGGCAAGAAGAATGAAGGATACTCGAGATATTTTGTTCGAAATGAATACTACCCTTTAGTAAAGTACTAGTAAAGTACTAGTGGCACAAAACTCGCAAACTATAATACGGTTACATCATACAATGAAAGTTACAATGAAATTAAATTTGAGCAATATGGGAATTGAGGAAATCGACGAATGCGATAACAAGGATTGAGAAAATTTCAAGAACATAAGAACTCGCGACTGATAAAATCTAATGAAAAATGATCCGATTTTCAAGCGACCTTATTAATTTCGCGACATGATTTAAGCGACATTATTCATTATATCTTTATGAAATATATCGTCAGTTATAGGATAACTGAAATAAAAAAATAGGTCAACTTTAAATTATATTTGAAAATTAAAATAATGGAATTTCTATGTTTTAATTAAATATTTATATTAATTATTTTTTATGACATACAAAAATATTAAAAAATAGTAAAGTTACTGATTCTAAAAGTGACATTTAAAAATTGAAGTTAGATAATGACTAGACTAATCTGAAATAAAAAAATAAATTTTATTTTCTTTTTCGCTACACCCATAGCTATCTGTTCACTTAAAAAAATTCTGATATTTTTAAAAAAATTTCAAACATGAAATTAAAATTTAAAAAACGGCAGTTATTGATAAAAAAAATGAAACGGTCCATCGAGAAACCACTATCAAATAAAGCTGTCAAAATTTTTTTCGAACTTTTACAAAAGCCATTCTTTAGTGAAAATATCGGTGGAATATATTCGAAACGTATGTAAGACTTCTTTGTATACTTCTTGATGGTGCTTTTAGCTAACCAATAACAATTAATTCCAGTAACAAGGTTCCAGTAACAAAATTCGCCACGTAAGTGGAAAAAGGTCTCCACGGGGAGAGATATTCTCGCGATTCGCCTTTTCTGAAATCAGCGTTTTCCGAAACGCGATCTCAGAATGCTCAGACCCATGTCTACCGTCGATATGCTTCAACTACCATTCGCTCGTAATTGGTATGATCGTTATTTCGACACTCATACTCCCTACTGAAATTCTTCGTGTTAATTAGGATTTGAAGCTCGCGGCGCGATTATTCACGATTTGGCGATGATATTCCTGATAGCTGGAGGTTGTATTGTTATAATTCTTCGGCGAGCAAAATGCCAAAGTGAAAATACCTCGAGTAAAAATAACATTTAATGTTTAAAAGTTCAAATTCTCAATACTAAGAAACCAATACTCCTTTTTTTTTTAGAGAAATATTTTCGTTGCATATCAAATTATAAAGATCAAGTTTCTGGTACGAAACAGCGCACCTCAACTTATCTCATTAATATACATTGAAAGTTATACATTATTAGTGCGTCAACTTGATGTGAAAACACACAAAAGTGAGTTGATTATCGTGCGCTTGATTACACCCATTACGAGACCGGCAGTGAAGAACTGTGCATACCAAGGTTAGCGTGCGTGATTAACAATTCGAGTTTATAACTTTATTATCCGCCTATTTTCGAGCACTTCATTAATAATTCGGCGAAAAAGCAAAAACGAGAATTCGTCAGGGAGAATAGCGATTATGCATGCTTCATCTTGATTCGACCTTCTATTCGCCCTGCGTGACACGTAAGTGATTGCGTTATCGCGCGATGATGGTCTGACTGAGAAAAAGAAAAATATATACCTAACGAACATAAAAAAACGACGTTGGTAACGATAAAAATTCGCACCGAAACGAGCGGCACGAAAACCGTTCGGGTTTCTGCTGTCGCTTCTTCTTTTTTTTCCCCTGGTGCAATGAGGACAATATATCGAGGATTTGGATTTTAACGATTTTTCAGCAGTGATGTTTTGCAGCAGTTTGCTCTCGGTGTTGTGCATGTTCTAATAAAAAAAAAACGGCGTCGACTATACACTCTTGTCGAAAAATTTATACAACTATTTTACACCAAAAAAATATTACTTTAATATTTCCTTTCTTACGCTACACTTAGCGGTACGCTCGAAATCTGAATTTTGTACTTTAGTCGACTAATTAACAATTTGAAAACTCAATAATAAGAAATAGAAGTAATGGCTAACAATTTGAAGATATTAACTATAATCTAATCAGTTTAGTCTCAGTACAATATAATCGGACGAATGCTCAAATGGAGCGATGGAGAAGAAGGTGGTCTTTGGTATTTTTATGAAATATTAATGCTTCACGATGACAACGTGACGTATGGACCATGCGTCTTTTTCTCACACATTTATTTCTGTTGTGTTTTTATCCGTATACACCATCTATAAATTTTCTACTCCTAAAATATATTTCGTATCATCAAGCACAAATAATTTGCAGTTAGAGATTTCACATAATTAGATTTTATTTTTATGAAATTTGAGTTTAAAGCTTTATTACAAAGTTTAATATGTATTTAATAATTATCAAAAAGTGTTTAATAATTATTAAAAAGTTTAATATAAGACTTTCTCATAAAGCTTCTTAAAGCTTTATTATAAAGATATATAACTAGTAAGTCGAAAAGATTTTTCCAATACATGACAACTATTTTTATTATTCTTAAAGAAACATGATCCAGAGATACCCAGTTAACTATACAAATGATTCTAAAACATCTTATATTTAAACATGTCGCAGGTGCCAGCTCACGAAAGATAGAAGTAATTATTTTTTCATTTGCAGTTACTACTCATCAGCGAAACAATCCGACAACTTGATTCTTGCCATTACCAGTGTAATGAGTACGTCTGTTGTAAATTTTTAATTAAAATATTCTCCTTCAAGGATCCTCTGGGATCTCAAGCAAAGAGATATGGAGGTCTTGACGCGGCAGGTCGTGGATCCATTTAGAAATCTTGAGTCTGATTACATGATAAGAGGAAAAATTCTCGCGGGAGGCATTGGCGGAGTAAACTGGCGGGGCAACAGATAAAAATAGTGAGAACGAGGAGTCGGCCATTGCGGGGAAGACCAATATAAATCGAAACGGTTTCCTTATCCATCTTCCATAACCGATATCTCATCGTTTCTGCGGAAAGGCGAAGGAAGGACGAATTCTGACATCTTTTGCGGCGAACACCTTTCTACAGTAATGTGTAACTGCACATCTAAAGGGAGATTTAGGAGTTTACCTTCATCCTACAGGATACTCAATCGCATTTGTCAAGAAGGAAAATTTTGTAAAAAGCGTCTTTCAATCGCGAAAGCGACTCTTTTTATAGTAACTTCTTTTTACAGTAATCGTGAAAAAGAAAAGGTAAGAATCATACAAAAATGTAAAAAAGAGCTATATAAAAATTTCTTTCGTATTGTACAAGCTTTATTTAAGATAATTGCAAACGTTTCATTATTATTATTATTATCATAAAAGTTAATAGACTTACATAAGAAAATATTTAAAAAATGCATACAGAAGGTTTTAAAATCTCCGGATATTGTTCTTACGATTCTTTAGTCAATCGATTTCTTTCCAGCAAAATAAAAGCGCATAAAATAAATAAAATATATCTGGTTAACTTTTAAGAAAGAAAAAGTAAATAATAAATTATAATAAACAATAATAATCTTTAATTAATTGGAATTATAATTTATTATAATAAAATCTCAATTAAAAATCTAATTATAAAAATGAGCGATATGAAAAATTAAAAAATTGTTATAAATTATCTTCTTTGATATTCCTTGTTAAAAAAAATTATTATCCCTATATTAGCTGTAAAAGCTGCAATCGAAGAAACATTCGTCATTTCCAAGATTGATCCTGTATTATCTTATTTTAAGACGCGTTTATTGAGCTAAGTTTCTCGATTGATTAATAATTCGCGCATCAAAAATTTCATTCAGTATAACAGGGGGAGAGTGGGTGGATGGGAATGGAGGCGGGGGGGCGAAAGGGGGGAGAAGAGAGAACTTGTACTTCTAGGCAGGCTGGTTAGGGGCGCTACACACCCTTGCCAACATGGCTGTCGCGGTCTGATACTCCGCACGAGTCACCACGCATCCGGATACCTGTGCCACGTCTGGTGCTAAGAAAACACAGCGATTCGCGCGAGCGGAAAAATCACGTGAGTATAGAGGGTAGTGGTAAAAATTCCGCGTCAATGCACATTCGTGAATATAAAAATCCACCCCGGAATAACGTTGCCCCGGAAAAACGAAATATTCGCGTTGAACGAAACGAATATTATCCGACAAGGTACAGCTGCACCCTGTGTGGTATATATATATATATATATATGTGTGTGTATGTGTGTGTGTGTGTCTGTGTGTGTGTGTGTGTGTGTGTGTGTGTGTGTGTGTGTATGCGTATACGTCGTGTATATCCCCATGTATGTACAATTGCGTCGGTGTTTCGAGACGCGTGTCTACATCGGCGATCAATAAAACGATGGCGGAGAGAATATTTTGACACAACGTGCGTGTATTCTTACGCCCGTTAAAGACACCCCCGACATCTCATCGTCTACGTGCCATATCGTTCGATATTTGCTGGCACCCTGTTTGCACCCTTCAACTGCATCTGTGCGCTATCACCTCCCACGCACTGTCCCTTCCCGGAAGTGATCATTCTGCTCTGGCGTTATCCCCTCGCCAACTACATATCGCCCACGAGATGTCGCGTCAAGGGGGATTGATAACGTCGTGGACATTTCCTCGTTATCGCCCACGTCGAACAATAAATGGCAAATTCTTATGATTCAAAAGGCAACGTCTTGGAAAAGTTAGAAATCTTAAACGTTTCATTATATTTCAACGTTTTATATAAAACGTAATAATATTACACACACACGAAGTTACGGTATTGTTGAGGACACGTGTGAGAAAAAGTTAATTTCATCTGTCGATATCCTCTTAGTTCGCAATGTTCACATTTTCAATACTTTTATGAAACGAGAGCTTCATGCCTCATGAAAGGTAGCAAGGTTCATTTAGAGTAGAATATTTTGTTTCGTTAAGAAGCACGCACAAACCTGACCTAAATAATAGCAGACATCTTTTACTCATTTAACCGTCAATAAGAGACGCAAACTTCGTTTTCTTCAGCCCTCACAGTTATCGACTTACAACGGCAAATACAATCTCGCGTAGAAATATACAAGGTGTATCAGAAAGGTTTTTCTCTAATAGCAGATTCGCTCAGAAATATCCAAAGTCGATCTTGTCAATGAATTAAGATTTACTGACGAACGCAGCTGCAAGCTTATGCAGAATTAAGTATTAAGCGGGATCGCGTTGTCTCAAACATTGAAATGGGTCACATATCTGAAATAAATTAAAATTAATCGATTCGCGTATTTCATTTGCTTTAAAAAGCTGTAAGTAAATTGGTCCTGACGTTAACATTTGAATTTTTACAAAATTAATTAGGGATGCACCGGATCGTAAAATTACCGAATACCGGATATCGGATATCCGGACAAAATGTAACATCGGATTCCGGAAAAATATCTTAAAAAAAAGCCTATAGAAAAAAAATTGTAATTTTGCAACAATGTATAAGATATTATATCATCATGAATATGCATACTTATTTTTAGAACATTTGTATAATAAAAAATCAATTTAATGATATCAAATTTCAACCGGATATATTCCCGGATACTAATGATATCCAACTATCCGGTCGAATAGTAAAAATTTACCGGATAATACCGGATACTTTTCGGGGATATCCGGTGCATCCCTAATTTTAATGTATTAAAGTATCATTAAAATACGGGATTTATTTTTATTTATAAAGAGGATTATATATATATTAGTAAAAATCGAAAAGATTCTTTCGTGAATTAAGATTAAAAACTATCAGAGAACTAACGTTACGCTTTATACACATAACATGTCATCGCGACGTAGAAGCTTTCTCTAGGAACGTCGAAGAGTGTCATACGGTGACACGTTGTGACAACGACAAAAGTGCAGTCAGAAATTCGACGAATGATTCGCAAACTTTTCAGTCCGAGGCGATCGAAGGCATCTCGCGAGAAACCTTGACGTGCTTTTCCGAGATATCCAGTTACAAGCGGTAATGCACCCTCGATATGTATTTTCAACACATACGACGTAGGTAGAATAGTACAATACGAGTGGTGCATCAAAGATTCTGTACGGATATCTCGACACAATAATTAATCAATAATGAATTTTTTATTTGAGAAAAGAATACATATATTCTCTAAATTTCTTGAAGTGAGATTTCACTCCAAGATAGTGAAAATACAGCCATTTTTGGAGAAGAGTGAAAATGTTTCACTTCTCGAAAAAGAGTGATCATTTTCACTCTTTTTGAGTGAAATTTCACTCAAAAATAATATGGAGTCAATCTGAATAAAACATATATACTAAAGGTCCCACTGTCAATATATCGAATTTATGACGTTTATCAACTAGCATCACGTTACGGTAAGATATCTATGTATCAGACTTTTAAAGGTAATTCATAAATGTCTCCATTAAATATAATTTTATGTAATGACTAATATTACAAATCATTAACATTTTAAGTTCCCAAATTATTTTTCTCAAAATTTACGATACGCAAAAAGAATTTTGCGCATTTCTTTATTTATTTTTATGTGAGAGAAATTATTATTTTTTTTGGTGCCTTTCCGCATACGAATACATATAAAATATAGAGAAGAACTTTTTTTTATTAAAATATGGTTTTGATAAATATTTCTTCGTGATTTTGAAAATTATTAATTCTAGTTCATATACTTTGGTGGAAATAATTAAAGCACACTCTTGAAATCGTATCCTAGAATTTTTCCAAGTATTGTTGAAAAAAGCAAATCATATTGAAGGGATGCCGTCAAATCACCATCTTGCTTGATAAAATTGATACTGGGTCTCGGAGATTTTTTTCCCTAGAGCCCTTTGATGACGATGTGTATCCGATTTCACCAAGAGATATCCTCCTTTATACTCTTTGATACACTGAAAAAAAAGATTGACTGCTGCAGCAAATTAGATGGTACAATATGGCATAGCATTTTTAATTGACTGCAACGGCCAATTTTTGGTTGCTGCAGCCAATTTTTGGTTGTGTTAGCCTATCTGCAATGTCAGTATAGGATTTCAATTGGCTAATGCAACCAAAAATTGGCTGCTGCAGCCAATTAAAAATGCTATGCCATATTTTACCATCTAATTTATTGCAACAGCCACTCTTTTCTTTCAGTGTAGTGATCAAAATTGCAACAAAGTTGATTAGAGAGTCGACTATCAATTTCTTCGGAAAAGTATACACTACGACATATCAGTTACAGTGGTTACCATTCTGTCAATATTTTATAATTAATACGATCGCCGCAGTGTTTCTGTTCACTTACATTTCTGTTGCGCAAATAACACAAAATTGCATAAATTTATTCGTCTGACTGGTAAAGCACCGTAAAAGTTTCCTATAATTTGATGGCCAGCTTTAATGGCCGTTTTTATCACTCTTCTGAGACGCTTTAACGTCTTCCTTTTTTACTACTTTGTCACATTTATTATTCATACGTTCACTATCTGCTTCAATTCAAACGCGCTGTACTCTTAAGACATTTATAGTTGGACGAATTTATAATTGATGTTGAAGCATAATTTATATATATGATAATAATGAATAGTATCTTCAAATTTGCATTGAACAAAAAAGAAAATTTATTTAAATCTTTGTTTAAATATTCTTATTCAAATCTAACCCCTTCCGTAAATATTTTATTTGCAAAAATTTTTGCAAAGATTTTTGATGATTTTCAGAAATTATTATTATAATTATTATATAATCTCATATCTGAAGATTTTATATTTTTAGAATAATTACTATTTTAAACATTAACACACAATTTTAAATTGAAAAAAATTGATTGTGTCTATTTTTTCATTGTATTTTATATCTATTTGTATTGTATTATATGCTATAGAGAAAAAACTTATTATTATACTGAAAGAAAAGATTGGCTGCTGCAACAAATTAGATGATAAAATATGGCATAGCATTTTTAATTGGCTGCTGCAACCAATTATAAATGCTATATGCCATATATTCAACTAATCTTTTCTTTCAGTGTACTTAATTTTTCTTTAGCTTCCCCTATTTATCGTTGAAATGATTTTGTTTATAACAAAATTTAAGTTTTGAAAATGAAATGCTTGTTTTAATTAAATAGACTAATTAAAAATAAAAATTAGCATTTTATATTTCACTACAAAATAGCTAAATTTATAATAGAGATGTAATAGAGACGGCCATTTTCAAACACAATATTCACTTGGATTCGCGATCGATCATGCAACTTATGCAGTTACAATTGTTTCCATTCGTTAACATATTACGTCAGCGTGTTCTCGACACCCTCGCGTCCGGAGACGCGAAAAGTTTCAATAGAGAGTGTATGTTTCATTGATGGGCGAGACATAAGTAAGTGATATGGCGGGTAATGGCGTAATGTCTAACAATGTCAAGCATCGTTCGATTGTTTCAGAACAGTTTGCGATATTTGTTGCTTGTTGGAAACACATTATGAGACATTGATATTTTAAGCCCATTCTATATTAGACGGAAGTCGATTGCAAGTTTGTTGCGACAACCAATCTAAAGCTTGCATTTTGAAATCAACACTTCAGATTGTCGCAATAAACTTGCGATCGGCTTGCGTCTAATGTAAAATGGGCTTTAGACTATTCACCGAGATGACTGTTAACAGGGATTATTATGGAAGACTTACGGTACACATCCGATGTTCGATGTGTGATATTTGATATTCAATAGAAAGATTCGTTTTTTAGAGAGAAAAATCTCGTTAGAATCTGCAGAAAACATGTTCCTCCGATATCGAATATCGGAATGTCAAATATCTGCCATCACATAATGTGAATTCTCTATTACACGTACATTTAACAATGAGAAACGTCCGCCATATGCGTTCGATCCTTACTTTCCGAGAATCCTTCGTATTTTGATAAAAACGAAAATTACCATTCATATATCGAATTTGTAGTACGAGGGTTGAATAAGGAATGAATTATTAGTACTGTCAACTGGAAGTTTTAGAATACCTCGAGTGCGATATTTCACTTGCACTGCACAGCTGTCATTAATGCACCGTCGAACCTAGGACACTGAATGACCCAAATCCACTGAAAATTTTGCAATCGGATGTCACTGGCATTCATCGCCGCCGGCGATACAATTATCTCTTACAAAATACGATCCGCGTTGAAAACCCAACTCGATCGCGGGACTTCCCATGGGCATTCAAACATTCGTTTCCAAAAGACTTTTATGCCACATCAAAGCGTTAACCGTATTGCTTCTGGCATGCCAGGAAATAATAATGCTAGGAAATAATGGAACATTTGTATTTAACTCTTATGTGTTTTACAATAAACAAATGAAATAATTTTATTATATAAACAAGTCACGCCACTTTTTTTCTCGGCCCTGAAACTCCTGCTTTCTATTTCGATGAGGATTCTCGTGAATGTCCCCCCAGGGCTTTTTAAACCACAGAATCTCGACAAGAGAGGTTTGACAAGGACGTGCGCATAGGATTGGAAGAACTGACAGATAAATCCTTTTTCGTCTCCCTATTTGGTACATTACAACCGAAACGTGATGTCGATTAAGCATTATACGACAGACGAACAATGATCAGTTCGTAAATTACTCTTCGATTTGCGATTGATGGAATATTCATAAGATCCTGACATTTTCTGCCACTCGAAAAAGTTTTAATAAGATCGCACAATACATGTCGCTTGCTACGATTTTTCAAATAATTCACGTTTTTCTGGTAAAGCTCACAATCTCGTATTTACATCTCGCGACAATATAATACAATAGCAATAAATTACTACCTATTTGAGAAGCGGCGTTTCAATAAAAAGATTTTTTAACTGTCATATATAATATTTCTTTTATTAACCCTACACTGAAAAAAAAAGATTGGCTGCTGCAGCAAATTAAAAATGCTATGTCATATTTTACCATCTAATTTGCTGCAGCAGTCAATCTTTTTTTTCCGTATAATTCAGTATTCATTTCAAAATTGCTTTATAGTATTCGCGAATCTAGTGTATTTTAATGTATATTTGTTTGAAATTAATGTAATCGAACGATTTGTTTTTTCTTTTTCACAGTCAAAATCCGAGAAATAAGATTATATAACTTAAAATTATATAAGGTTGTGATAAACATTTATTATAAACAATTTTCCATATCATAGTTGAAGAAAATGTTCTAGACCCGCGAATACCGATAAGAATTAATTATACTATTTCACAATGGATTATTTAACAATGATTAACTCACACAAATTCTTTATCTTAATAATTCAAATTGCTAGATATTTTTAAGAAAAGATTAAGCGTAAAATTACCAGACATAAGTGGCATTCTTTTCGCAATTTTCGTAAAAAAACACCAACCAAACTATGCGAAAAAAAGAAATAAAAGGAAGGAAAATACAAGCAAGAATATTGCGCACTTACGAACGCGCATCTATATAACAAAACTAAGATGTAAACACGTGGAGTTACTGTAATGGAACGAGAAAACAGAGAAACGAGTGAAAATGCACCGAGCGGAAGACAGACGCGACTCCTAGATATACACATATAGAGATTGCCAAGTAAAGAGAGAAAGATCGGTTGATAGGTACCCCCTGGACAGGAATGAAAGTACCAAGGGGTGGATGAAGCCAAGCGAGAAGGAAACTAGGACGAGAGGTGTTGGCCCAGGATGGGAGTGCGTTGGTACTAGCTCGGGCCACTGACACGCCGTCCAGTCCTGCGCAAGAGAAGGGGCAGGGGGAGGGAAAGAAAGGAGCGAGGGGGTGGATGAGAACGCGTAGATTCTCGCCTCACCGAACGATGCAACCTACTTTGTCGCCTGTTTCATTTGTACGATAAAACGTCGCCCTATCCCTCTATCTTATCCGTTGAACGGTGATTTCCGTCCAGATGGAATTTTTCATCAGAGTTTTACGCTCGTCTGTTTGTTTTCACGAGTTACATTTCACATTCCGATTAAAACTTGGCTGTGTTCTACGCGTGCGACGGAGTTTTCTATATTAAATTAAATGTTTTTGATAATTAAATATCCTCGGAATTGATTATACAAAATGAAATATGCTTAATAAGCAAGTTTCTTTATTCTCGCTGTAACTGATACAAAACTTCCTTAAATTAAATTTTCTTAATCCTCTGTTAAAGTTAAGTTGAGAAGCGTAGCTTCCTCAAGTTCTCGAATACTTTTAAGCTCTCGTTATCTTTTGTTCGAGCGCGATGTTCTTCGTACTTTCTTCGCAATCACACGCTAAGGATTGTAATTCTAGCGTTATGTCTCCACGTGTAAAAGGGGGAGGAAAAAGATTATTTCGAGAGATGCAATTCCGTTGCGGGGAACGACACTGTCCAAAATGCCGAATGATCTTCGTCACTCGCCAAATCTCAACAACAGCTGCCGTTTATGGCATCGCGACACGTCCGGCCGCAAATAGGTTTGTTCCACTTGCGAATACATATCGGAAAACCGTCCGTACTATTGTTCTTGACTTTGTCAACCGCAAGGATCCGGTGACACAATTTGAACATCGGTAGGAGGCCTGACCTTAAATATAACTTACTTCGTTTACGAGAGAGATGCGAGGAACGATGAGGATGATTTCTAGCTCAGTGTTTATTAGCTTATCGATTTATCCGGCGGTTTTACTCCAACACGACGATGAAGACTAGCACTTTAATCTTCTGTGTTTGTCCCTTGCAACATGTGTTTGAAACTTGCAACATGAAATTCGGAATCTTATTATCCTTCATCCATCACGTTCAATAACGAAATTCAGTTAATTAATACCACTTCAACAAATTCAATCAGTTTGGATTGAAATACCAATGTGCGCATATGACCTTATTAATAACAATGTTTTAATAATAATTCAGAAAGCTGATTTTATATTTTATTTGAAGCAGAGAACTAACGGCCGGCGGCAAATATTATTTTCACGCGCCGCATCGAATCGAAATGATAATATCGAGTGGCACAACGTGCCAGAATCATCGTTCGGGCTCGTCCTCGATTCCACCGACCTCTCCTTTCCGGAAGGAGCTTAAGGGCGGGGTAAGCTTCGCGTCTGTAAAGTCGGCCGCAAATGCACCAAGTCGAGTGGCGGAAAACTCGGTCAGTAGGTCAACGACAGATGCATCCGGTGCAGTTGCGTGATCTCGCGGGTATAGAGTAAAGTTCTCGTTCCGAGCTGAGTCATCTATTTCAAAAACTAAAAAATTTCAAGTTGTTATCAATCAAAAAACAAGTTTTCATTTTTGCTCCTCCATTTTACATTCAGTCCGTATTGATCTCCAATTTTTTATATTTTTACTTTTGTACTCGCGGATCTTGCATTCTTGTCAATTATTACAAAATTCTTTTTTTCATTGAAGTTGACATATCTCTCATTTCTTTCTTTTCAACGTGTTGTTTACTTAAATTCTCATATTAAATACCCAGACTTATGCAACTGTTATTTTAAAAATTGGCTCGAAATATAGAGCAAACATTTCACTTTATATCCGCGAATCCTCGAATATGCCCGTTATTCTTGCAAAATGACTTTTTGAAAAATCCATCTCGCGATTAATTCGCAAATGAAAACTCGTCCTCTTCATAGGCCACGAGAACGAAGAAATTCGTCAAGCTGGCGCCGTTCAAGCTCCGTTTCTCGAAGATGCTGAAATCGCGCAGTTCCGGCGATAGTCGCAGCAACAGCGTGGAATCCGAGGAACAGCAGCGGCAAATTAATCAGTCGTTGCCGTCAGGTACAGACGAGTTTGCGGATGCACCCGAGACAGAAACGGACAAGAATTGTTTGTCGGTTAGAAACGAGCAAACAATTCCCAGCTCACCTCCGCCCTCGTACGAACACGTTCTCGAAGAGGTGAGTGCGCCATACGTCGGATGGAAATTTAGTTGATCGTTCTCGATACGGATTATATACCATATGGGCGACTAAAAAAATAATATGGTCGACATTCTCGATTGCGTCAACCGTGAACCGTTTACGCGATCCGAATTCAGTTTCAAGGATTATACGCGTAGCAATATGCTTGAATAATTCTACATGGGGCTGCATATCACGGAATACAAAACATACGGCCCGAAGCAAGGTCGATATCCATGACAGTTCACTGATGGAAAATGTAACGCGCGGGATTAACGATATACACGTGGACTGTGTAGTTACCTGTGATCCGTTGTGTGATAATTCGCGCCATGCCGTCCATACATCGCAATGTAACAAATAGTCGCGTCATACAGCTATTGCCAGTAGCGATCACTTGCCACAAGCTGTACTCTATCAAAGCATTTCACATACGCGTGTAAAATGTCGCTTCACATAATTTCTTATTAATAAAAAATTCGGAATTTCTTATTCTATCATTTTTCCATTTTTCTTAATCATAAAAATGTTATAATTTAGACACGAATGGAATCATCGGCCATTGCACTGCGAGAAGCAAAGGAGGGAAATATGGAAAAGCAGGTTCGCAGTAACGAAAAAAATACGGAGGATGCTGAAGACGGTGATGGAGGTGACGATGACAGTGGCGGTCCAAGAGGTGAGGACAGAAAAGCAACCAAGAAAATACTTCATAAATCGAGCAAAGAATTCTACAAGGCGATGGCAAAGCAGTGGGGCATAACTTGCAAAATGAGTGATCATTGCAGATGTTTGGATTGCCAGGTATATATTTGCAAAGTCTTTCCTATTATTCGAGATAAAGTTCAGATAGATTCGAGCCTCGAAAATTCTTAGAATTAGAAAAAGAAAAAAGTAAATTGAACCGAAATTAAATCTTACATTGGTGAAATCGGATCTAAGGGCGGTATTCATAGTCGATTCTTATATTCAAAACCATCTTAAGTACAGTCTTAAAATGTCACGAACCAATCAGGGGGCCATATTAGTATCTTAAAACATTACTTAAGACGATCTTGAAATAAGAACGGACTATGAATACCGGCCTAAAGTTGATCACTTTGTCGCTATGTTTGATGCCAAATAATAGGCTACCACTTCTGTATTCACCTATTCACATATACCTACATTTAAACATAAGTATACAATACACATATGAATAGGTGACACAGATAAGAACTTCTCGACCAGGGATCGGCAAAAAATTAATATTAAATTAATGATTACTGATTACATGATTAATCAAGTAATCGGAATAAAAATTTTTTAATTACCTGATTAATCAAGTAATCGGAATAAAAAATACACTCTTAATTTTTATTCATGATTATTTTGTTGAATACAGATTAATATTTTACATTAACTATTTATTAATCAAGTAATCATGACAAAATAATTTTTTATTACTTGCGATTTTAAGTACGATAATACGAGATATATTTATTTTAATTAATCAATTAATCAAGTAATTGAAATTTTATTTTGATTGTTCGATTTATCAAATAATAAAAATTTTTTATCCCAATTACTTGATTAATCAAATAATAAAAATTTTTTATTCCGATTACTTGATTAATCAGGTAATTAAAAAATTTTTATTCCGATTACTTGATTAATCACATAATAAAAATTTTTTATTCCGATTACTTGATTAATCAGGTAATTAAAAAATTTTTATTCCGATTACTTGATTAATCATGTAATCAGTAATTAAAGTAAAAAATATTACTGAAAAAATCATTAATGCCGATCCCTGTTCTCGACATCACTTTTGTCTCTTTCTGTCACATGCAAAATATCGAAGTGAGTAGTCTAGTTTGTGGATATACTTCTAGTTTGTTGACAAAGTTGACACAAGTGTCCTTCTATCTTTGTTACTTATTGAATGCCAAGAAAGATAGAATGATCTTTATATCGACTTGTGTCACTAATTGTAAGTGAAGTCTTTCAATAGTTACATTTACACTGTGTGCTTATAGTCCGCGGCCTATACGATAGATGTCCTTATTTATCCTATATGTATATTAAACAAAGACACCTGTCGTATAGGTCGCGGACTAAGTGCACGGTGTAAACGTAGCCAATGTCTGTGATTGTACCGATATTAAAATATATAAACGTTGAGAATTGTTTATTTTCAAACAAAAGAAAGAGAGAGAGAGAAATTGAAATTAGAATGATTGATCTCTCGAAATAGAAATTATTTTATTGACTCGCGATTTTATATTTGAAATTCGGAATAGTGCAAGCTGTATCACGTCATCACAAAACGCGTTTTGTCGCAGAGCCATTACTTTGACTGCGACTACGAAAAGGACGAGCAAGCAAAGGGCGATGGCGGCCTTAGCGCCGGCACGCCGATGTTCATCTCCGAGGTGATGCATGGCACCGCCTGCGCCCTTCTTTAAATCGCCGCATTCTTCCGGTTTCGCTTCTTCCCTCGACGGGAAAGATGTCTACCTGACTACATATGTAGAAAGACGTCTACCTGATTACACGCACAAAACGGGAATCAGCGCCTAAAGAACGACGGGGGAGCTTCATGCATTTATATTCTGTACAAGATACGCAATGTCGCGGGTGAGACATCTGCGTGTATTTCAACGTAAGAGAAAGAAAGAAGCTACTCATGCGCGCGATGAAATATAAGAGCATCGTACGCTTTATGTACAAGGATGTACGTAATACATACAAAGATGCGAGATAAATTATTTTGAGATTAGACTACTAAGTCTGTGTACACAAGAGCACATCAAAGACAACCAATGTATAATTGCGCTGCTCTTATACGAAAAGGAAACAAAAGGAAAATGGTTTTGGGTTCTTCTTTGCATAAGAGCTGTTCATCGAACATAAAATAAAATAGAAGGAGATACATTTGAACAGTACACAATTTTGAACAATTTGAATATCATCTTGCAATAAAAGATTTTCAACATCTTTTTACGCTTTTGAAAAACTCTTTTAAGAACCTGAAGAACACTGAAAATTTTCTATTGCCATATATTTAAATTGTTTAAATATGGCCTAACATTCAAATGTATCTTCATCTTTTTTACAGACTTATTTTTTCAGCATTCGATGTAATATGTGTCATACTACGTTGCAAAGAGCCGTGTCAACTAGCGCAACGTGCAAGGCCACTTTATGGTAACATTGCGAAATTTGCGACGCGAGTCGTTTATCTTTATCGTGACTTAAAGATTTGTTAAGAATGATGCTTAAAGATTAAACGTAGAAAGCCATCGATGTGCGCTTTATTACTGTCAATTGCATTGCACTCGTTCCAGTTGGAGTTTTACGACAGAGTGACAGAGTTAAAAAGACATGAAGAAACAGATAAAGCGCCTTAATTCAATATTCAATTCTCATTTTTTAAAACACAATTGATTAATTACAAAATTTTCTCATTAATTTTTATACAATATGTCGAAATTTCCCTCTTGAGTTTCAAAAAATAAAAAAGTAAATAGGATAATATTTAACCTTCCGGAGCTGAAAATCTGTAACACAGTTACTGACGCTAAATCTGTAAGACTCATTTAATTTAAAGACAATGTTAATTAAAAAGGTACTAATTAAGAAGCGAAACTAACATAACTCATATAGAAAAATAAATACTAAATATATCGTTTACACTGCTACAAGTTCAATCGTTTTAACTCTTAACTGTATACATGCTTGATTCATTGTCAAAGTTTTGTTTCCGCCCTCACATTTTTGACTTTCATAATCACCCAGCCTTGAAACTTTTCAATGTTTGTCCGGAAAACACGAGATTATCGTATATGAGATTATCGTACTACATATATTACATAACATCGCTGAGGATGATTCAAAGCAGAGCCGAAACGTCCGACTGTTCTCTAATTATATATTTAAATTCAAATATAATACATAACTTATAATTTACACATCGCTTACTGCAATGTACTCTCATTGCCAATTGTTATTATACGTTCTTATATTTTTTAAACATATTTCAATAAGAATAATCTAAATTTGTATAGATGTAATATAAAGAAAGTTGAATTGTTTGACAAAGAGATTTATAATTGAGTGAATTCAATAGATTCATCATCTACTCCGGAGGGTTAAACTTTATTACTCTTATTTAGTGGCATGTGCTCAACATATTATGAAGAAAAAGAATCCATACCAGAGCATGAAAAATCTAATAAAATCCTCGTATATGTACGCAGAGAATCAGTTATTCCATTATTGGATGAGACGCGGGCTTCACATATTCTCCCGTAAAAATTCGAACGATAAAAATCGTCTTACGTCGAAATTCTTTTAAACCGGCTTACGCATTCAAAATACGTTCGTGTATTTTCCATTATCCTCGTTGTGTCGAGCATAACAGTAATTACATTAATAGTAATTACATTGACAGTTGTATGAATTGCAGTTTCATGTCGCGTTAGGTCTACATTAAAGGAAAACCGAATATACGATTTTTATAACAATCGGCCTATTTCCAACAATCGGCCGTTTTTCAACGCGAAATTATTTGTCCAGCGTTGGATCTTTCGAGCCTGTACACTTTGAACTTTGTAATTTCATTGTAAGACGTTTTTGGTATTACGTATACTGTGTCGTATATATATCAAGATTCTAACTTGTACTACGCGAATGCGCCAATTTATCCAGACTTATCGTCGAATATAGATCACTATCAGATAAAACAAGGTGTTTTCCATATTGTTTACGTGTGTCAAAAGAAACTAATGAATAACATACTCGCACCGAAAGGACTCCAATTCTTCGTAAAGTTCTTTTAAAAGGAACGAGTGTTGGAAAGTGCAAAGGCCTCCAGTTTTCTATCGGGGAGAAAAGTAGTTAAATAATTAACATATATTAAGTATAGTGATTTTCCGTGAAGATACGTTCGAAGAAATCGAAAACTCATGAAACACATGAAAGTATTTTAGATGAGATCGTCGAATTCGCGAACTCGACGACGTTAATCGTGAACTCTTGGAAGGCAAAGTAGAGACAGTGATCGAAAAGAATTCCAGCGAAACATAACACACAGTACCTGCCTACACTTGTTTTTATGAAAATCATTTCTTTTATATCTCACAGCGCGGAAGAGAGACAACTATACGCAGACTACACGATATTGCCGTACTTCCTTTTATACAGAATGTCCACAAAATATTTGTATTCGTACTTCATATTCAACCTTAAAATCATACGAAGTTTCTAAAGAGATCCTGTTATCTTTTGTTTCACGACTTAAAAAAATAACAAAACGCTACAAATCCTTAGTTCTGTTATTCAGGAATGTTGCACAGATCGTGATTATTTATTCTTTACAAATAATTTTAGATAAAATAAGTTAGTTATGAATTAAATCACAGAGTATTGAGTCTAAAAAATCCTACAAAAGTATTTAAAAAATTAATAATGTTTTATATCACAATATGTATAATGTATACATATATCTTTTCTATTTTTAATATTTTTTTATATGTTTCTCCTAATGAAATGTAGCACCCTATTCTTTCTACTAAAATTACATTTTAATCCGTGATTATCTTTGATTTTTCTTCTTCTATTTACTTAAATTTTCTCTCTTATTTATCTCAGAAAATGAATACTATTATCCTGTTGTTTACCATTGAGATGTTGCTCGCCCCACACACGATCGAATCTTAATTGTTCGGTATTTGATTTCAACATGTTGGGGCTCTTCTCTTTTTTCTATCTTTCCTCTTAATTCCAAATAATCGCACATTTTAAAGCTGTGAATATTGATTCTCTTCTAATATAAATCATCCCTCTAATTGTTAAATAAGTTTCCCCTGTCGATATAATTCGTTATGTGTGTTTCTATGAAAATATACTCGTCTTAGGAACAAAAATCAAATTTATGCGATGTTTGCGTGAATAATTTTCTGATGAGCCATTTCTTCATTTGGAAAGTTGAAATGCGAGCGTCACCGGACATTCGTATACGTATATTGCACATCGTTCGTCTGCTCGTTTATAGTATAGTATACGTATCTCTTGTGTGTCTGTGTGTGTATGTACGATACAGAGGCAAATTAGAAAATAATAAATGAAGAATATATATACGATCTCTGGGATATACAAGAGGAATATTAATAAATCGATTAGATCGCGAGGAAGGACAGCGACATGATTGCTTAGCGTTACAATCGATGCTTCCGATTAGCCTTATTATTACAAAATTACTCGCTCATTATCGAGTAAAATATATTAGTTGCATGGAAGAGTCACTCAATTATTCTTTTGATTTTAACCAGTCATCGTTTCAATTTTATACACTATAGACATTGTACTCTAAAGACACGATGATGAAAGAGCGTCACGGATTTCATTTACAATTTAGTCTGATCATTTTGGAGTTTATTTTTATTCGGCAAGAACTTTTACAAGTGAGTTACTTATATCGGTTTTTCTCTATTAATTTCTAACATAAAATATTTTGGCAATGCTAAGACGCATGATTAGTTAAGAGTCGCAAATACCTTTGTATAATTCTCTATAGTACTTCATCTGTCTGCAAATATTTCGAAGTGTCAGACAGAAAATCCATCTAAGACAAATATTTATGTAATCGCCGATATTCAACCACTGCATGCGATAGATATCGCTCATAAATCGATATGAGTCTAGTTGGAGAAAAGCGCATTCTTTGCGTATCGGACCATGAACTCTATAAATTCGTACTGACAATTAGATTCAGTTACGACAAATCGGAATACAGTTAGCCTGCAGGAAAATATGTCAAAAATCGACGTCGTATGTTAGAATAGATCCGTCAATTAGTACATATTTTTCGAACAGATTTCCAGAAACAGTCGGAAAAAATAGACGGAGGAGACGAAATGTCAATTGGTTTGTAACGAATGTGCAATTTGTACAGCAAACGTATTTCTCATTCAGCGAAATACGTCGCGAATTGGAACTGTTTCTCGCATTAAGTCAGTGCTTTGCAGCCTAAGTAAAACGACATTATAAGATCTAGTCGACGTGTGTCAATACAAAATAACTATTCTGTGTATGTATGATGTGTATAGAGAAAATGTGTAATACGGCAGAAATTGTTGTATAGAAAATATTGAATGTAAAACTCGATGTATTCTAACAAACAGCACCAATAAACAAGGCCTAAACGGTAAGCGGTGTCTTATTGCATTATTTTCAGGATTAGCGTATTAATCAATCTTCTCTCTGTGTACAACGATGCAAACACATCTCATGTTAATAACAATCTAAATTACAAGTTGCTGAATGGAAAATTTCCAAAGTTTTCTTAGAAACGTTTCTTAAAATATTTGTACACAGAGAGAAGATTAATCTTCTTATTGCGATAATTGGAAGCGCTATCGCCTGTCGATGAGCAATTCTTTGCCGCTATGTATGTTCGGAGCTCGAAATCCAGGAGTATGAAAATATTTTACATTTTGAGAGAATTTGTTTAAATTAAATGCAATTGTTACATAAATCTAGTGAAATATAATCTTTAATATCAATTAACGCGGGATAACGCATGCATTGATCTTTCTATTCTGCGATCTAATGTTTAATCGACTGTATGATCATTCTCTATTTATAAACTTCATAAATAAAGAACGTGACGTCGAGCAAAGTGACGTAAGTTCAGCGAGAGACCGGCACGCATGTCCGGGAACTGAAATGTCCAACAGGTGGTTCGTAAGCCATAATTTGTCGCCTATTGCATTTCCTTGTGAAATCTGCTGACATGGCGCAAAAAAAGAAACTTCAGATTAATGCGAAGAGTCACATTTAGCTGGAACGAGTCCGGGTTTCCGATGACATCACAACCATGCAGTTGATTTCTCGGAAAGAATCACGTTGCCTTGCATCCGCGTGTCGAGCACTTGGGCACGTATTTTTCTCCGTGTCTCTCCCTCTCTCCCTCTCCCCCTCCTTTTCTTTTCCTCTATGGTCATTGGAATTCTTTATTCTCACTTTCTTGTGAACTCAGGTTCATTTTTAAGGTTGTCTACTAACAATAAATCTTCTATTAAAATCTCGTAGGAAATCTTAGGGATGTTTTTTTCTTAAACCTATTTTATATCTCTATTATACATCTCTATTTTACACTTAAGATTCTAAGCAAATGGTTTTTCTATAGTATTCAAACAATGAACATAGTTTTTAGAAAGTATGAAAAAAAATATGTAGACAGAAATATCAAGAAACATTCTTAAGTACGATCAAATGTGTCTCATTTATCAAATTTGACAATAGCGACATTCCAAGAAGCAATCTCTCGTTTAAACCAGAGTTGGTAAAAACATATTTTAAACAATTTAAAACATGCTTAGTTGATATTTTTAATATGTTTTAAATGTTTTTTTATAGTACTGTTTAAAGCATATTTGAGGCACTAGAAACATATTTAAGAAGAAACACGGTATGTTTTATTCTTGAAAAAAAAAAACATTTGTCTTTACCAACCCTGGTTTAAACTTAATTAATTAAAGAAATAAAATATATGTCATATGGATAGATTTTTTTATATCCATAATATAGAATATTATATATTATTGTTCTTTGCAAAATCATTCGATTTTCACGCGGTTCATTCGAAAATTACTTGAAATTTTAAACGCAGTGTGTCGCAAATCCATATTTAAAAAATTGAAGAACATACTTTAACGTTGTTTAACTCTGATCAGAACGTTCAAGAATGTAAAGGCTCGAGCATCAGTCGAAGGCCATTATGCACTATACGTCTGGCGACAGTATCGTTTGTTAAACGGCAGTCATCTCTGCCATTTGCTTTAGTTTCCTCCTTCTCTGTCACGTAACTCTCTCTCTCTCTTTTTTAAGCCAGTTATATCATATCTCTCTCCGCCTATTTGTTTCTCTTTTTCTATCTTTCCGTCTTTCTGTCTTTCTCTCTCTCTCTCTCTCTCTCTCTCTCTCTCTCTCTCTCATTCTATCAGTCTCCCCCGCACTCTGCGTCTTTCCCACGCTGTCGTTCTCCTTCTCCTGCTAACACCGCTTGCGTATCTGTCGGTCGGTTGGTCTGGTCCCTTCTTTCTAGTGCGTTTGTGCTCAGTTAGCTCAGTATCGCATTATGCTACGGTCAGACTGCGTCGCAGGGTGCTGCAACTGTGTCGTATCAGTGCCACACCAACCGAATCGTTTCGCTTCCCGCAGTGCATCCTCAATTGAATTTACCGGCGGGAATTCCTGCGGTGCGCACGGACAGCCGCTGGCATGCGACTGGCGGGAAAATGGGAAAGACTGCCAGCAAACTGAAGTCGCGAAGAAGCCAAAGTCAGTGCGAATTTTCCTATACCACTCGCCACATAGTACCAAGTGGTGTCCCATTTGCGTACTCGTCGTTCGTTTCTTCAAGTTCGAAATTCGAGTTCGCCGCCCTTTCGATAATAGGAAATATCAACGCGGGCGGTGAACCTACGATATCGCGCCGAAATTCTTGCTTGTGCTTACGATAACGAGGTGCGTATTTGTACAAGATAGACGAAGAAAGCGACTATTCAAATTTCAACAATATTTTTGCATGTGTTGTGTGACCGTACACTGAAAAAAAAGATTGGCTGCTGCAGCAAATTAGGTGGTAAAATATGGCATAGCATTTTTAATTGGTTGCATTAGTCAATTTTTGGTTGTGTTAGCCTATCGAAATCCTATACTGATATTGCGGATAGGTTAACGCAACCAAAAATTGGCTGCTGCAGCCAATTAAAAATGCTATGCCATATTTTACCACCTAATTTGCTGCAGCAGCCAATCTTTTTTTTCAGTGTGTCACTGAATTATTTTTAATAAATCATTTTTGATAAATCATTGATGAAAATTATTAATGTGTCGCGTTCATATGCTGTCGAGTTTCATGTGTGCTCATGTGTTCACTGGTAAGAGAAAGGCGATAGTGCACTTATCAGCATGCCCGCGGATCGTGTTGCGGAGACACGTGTGCGCTCCGCTTATAATCCCCTCGTTACCCGGACCCTGCAACCGCATAATGTTACAATTGTCGAGGAAAACCACGTTTCATAAAGCGTAAATGTTACGTAAATCCTACAGGCAGTGACGAGTTCGAAAGAAATATCGGTCACCGCCGATGATTTGACACGTGTGACCGCATAAAAGCCAGCGTGATTACATAATTTACTGTTTAAGTGATTATGCCCCTTCCGCAATAACTGGAAATGAATTGCAAATAACTATACAGGGTGATTCACTTTAATCTTAACAGAAAATTATTTTGAAAATATGCAATTTTATAAAAAAAACGTTCTAAATAAAAGTCTAGAACGAGAAGTCCTTCTCTGTACCACACAATTTTTATTTAGAATGTTTTTTTGTGAAATTGCATATTTTCGAAATATTTGCCTCTTAAGATTAAAATAAATCATGTGTATACACACACACACACACACACACACACACAATCAGCTGTACTTTAAATAATCATTGACCTGTTTTCACGAGAGACGAATATAAAAATCTCGATACCTTTATCGTCGACGCGTACGACTCAATCGTGTAGTGTTCCAAATTGAAGTGGATTCAATTATCATTCTGAGTCGACGCTCAAAACTAATCCGAATAGAATCTGATATCTATCAGGAAGACTGATTGATCGCGTTATGAACATTTTCCAGTCGGATAAAAGTAAAAAAAACGCAAAGATTAAAGAAAAGAATTAAGTAAGTTGTTTTCAATAACTTGTGCACTGGAATTCACATACAATAAACATACGACTGATCGCGCATCATATTCGCGTGCATGATGTCGTAAGACTGCGGTGAAAGTAGAACTTTTCGCTCTGTTCGAACGCGATGTGTAATTTACACGACATTACATAAATCGCATTCTATCCCTATCATTATTTTGAAAACCGTGAAAGAGAACGCGCATTTCCCGCAGTGCTGAAAGTCTCGATAAACGGTTCGTTTTGATTGTCTTTCTCTCCGTACGAACGTGACTCGATTGAAATTCCTCTTGCGAAGTACGCGCGTGTAATTATACGACGACAAAGGAAACGGGGACCTTTTGGGCGCAGGTTACATTCAGGTAAAGATATACTGTTTGATGAAAGTAAACGTTGACATTTAAAAACATATGCACGGTATTCTCACGTTCTTGTAATAACGTTCTTTACTTGGAGTTGACCTTTTAACAAAAACATTCTTTTTCATTTTCTAGTTTTTAACATTAAATATTTTCGGCCCTAATCGTCAAATTACCAATCTATGTTAATCCATAATTTATTTAAAATTAAACAAATATATTTATATATTTTTTTATTTTCAAAAAGCAATTTTTTTCTCATTACTTAAAAGCTGTTGATTATACATTCAATATTTTAAGAAATAGGCAAATTAATTAAAAAATCTATAAAAATTAGTTTAAACCTTAATTTTGAATATTTTGAAAAATTTAAAAAGTTTAATTAGAGTTTCTCCAAATTTCTTAATTAGAATTTCTCCAAAAGTCTAATTAGAGTTTCTTCAAATAAAATAAACTTTATTATCACAATTATTTTCCAAAAAAGAACATCTGATTTTCTCAGTGGAATAATTTCCATCCAAGCAAGCTAAATGTGAGAGATAAAGAGACGAACAGATTGTGAACGTTATCAAGCAGGCTCCGCATCAAGCGGTAAAATATTTAACTTGGTTTATCTCTACAACCGTCTGCGCTACCGTTTATGATTGAAGTACAGTATGGTCTGCAAAATTTCAAAGTTTTATTTTTTTATTAAATTATGAAACAATCTTTCATATGTGCATACATAGACATTTCAACACTGATAAATTCTATTCTCATCATTCCTATTTTTTAATTTATTTTTATCTCTCTCGTCCGTGCAGCATTGTCGTTGAAAACTAGCGTGTGATAAAAATTAGATTAAAAATCATTCGGTTTTTAAGTCGTAAGTATTATAGTAATTTCATAATTGTACGAAAATTAATAATTCCGCGATGACAGAAACTATGCTTAGATCGTTTCTCACTTTTGCGATCGATGGCGCCTCTCTCTAAGCATCGCATCGATATCTCCGGTAAACAGGGACGTTATCACCATCGGCAGGTATTATGTTCGCGAGGGATACGAACAAGAAGTAGACAGAAAAACTATATATATATATTATACCTATATATATAGACAGACAGAGAGACGGAACAAGCAGGTAGATGCAGCGAGTGCAAAGGTGAGAAAGAGGTAGAGAGTATGAGAGAAAGAGAGAGGCGAACGACTTTACAAACCTGCATTCCTCTATTCCGCTTTTTCAAACGCGTGCAAGCCGCTGCATCGAGAGACTGGCCACGTTTGCGGTGCATTCGAGTTCGACGCGAGCCGTTTACGTGTTCTTATAATACGAGCTCAATGAAATTGCGATCGCGATCATCATCCACTATCGTGTGAAATCGTACAACACGATGTGAACACGATCAACAGAATGGAATTTATGGATTCCATAAAGTTAGGAGACGGCGCAAGTATATGTGAGTGCACGCCGGAACACAGTAATCTTCATTTTCACGTGTCACGTCAGCCAAAGATTTATAGCAGTGCGCGAATGGAAATGTCAGCCGCAAAACGTTTTATCTATAAAATTACATTGGATACGATTTGTATATACCGAATTGCACAGCGATTGTAAATCAAAACGCCAACAGTTTGAGACGAAGATCACAATAAGTGAAATGACATACCAATTAATACAAAAGAAATCAAACAAAAACATATTATGCAAGCAAATATGCACCTCGTTCGAAGTCGCTTTGCAATTGCTTTCTTTTAATAATATGAGTGCTTTCCAATTGTTTAACACATATTGACACATATATAGCGTTGTGCACGACTCAACTGGAACTAAATGTGCATTAATGTGTACCGTGCACAGTTTCGCGGATAAAGTTGGGTTTATTGTTCAATACCATGCCTTAGTATTTTTGAACCCGTGATGGTGATGGAAACTGCGAAGAGAATGTTCCATCTCTCGTGTTTTTTTTTCTTTTGTTTATAGCCGCCGTATTAGTAACTATTTCATTGTCACTAGGAAACACAAGCTTACACAGCTAACTATTATAACCCTCGAACTAAATACAGATGTGTAATGTTGTGTCAACGATTACGGCAATTGGAACGCAATTTGTGTCGTATGCGCAAAAGTATCTCGGGATATTGCAATTGGAAAGCATCGGATATTAATCAGTATTGAGCGCGTATTTATCGGTGCCATTGGTATCTGATAAATCGCGCTTTATTATTCATTCGTAAATTTATTGCAGTTCTAAATTTTGTCACACTATTTCACACCTACGCACTACGGCTACATTGTATATGTCTGTCGATTAAATTCGAGAGGAACGATAACACTTTCACACGTAAATTTCTTTGCGGCACATTCAGGCATAGCATGGAGCTTTCGATTCCCATCTATGGGTACTCTGCAGAACCTAGGTACCAACAGCCGACGGCGCAAACGGAATGATCTTGCTTCGTCGGACTCGTGTAAAGATCTTCGACAGAAGAGACACACGATACACCTGCAGCCGGAAGTAATCATTCAGAAAGAACCGTGCTTGATCGTAACTCCACCGTCACCTGAGAATCTCGTCGAGGATAACTCAAGGTTCGTATAAAATGTTTTAAACATACTTACGACGAAGCCATATATTTTGAAAGTATCTAAAATAGCGAAAATATTAAGGAAATGACGCGATCAACATCGGAAAATGAAATTTTAATTTTTTAAAGCTTATATAAGAATGATTTTATTGAAGTAGATAGATACAGATCTGAAAATAATTTTGGTGATTCATTAAAATAGTATAGGAAATTTAAGCAATGCTGCAAAAAGTTTTGATATCCTAACAATCAGTTTGAAAGTCCTGCATAATTATTTTGATAATCCAACAAAATTATTTTCAGACCTGTATCTAACTAAATTTTTAGGTACTTCAGTGAAGTCATTCTTCTTATGTATAATTATATTCTGAATTATTAAATTTTTTGCCTACTTTTTTATCTGTTTCGATCTTCGTGTAAAAGGATTAAAGAGTTATAAAACATGCGAGACGAAAGCTGCGAGAATGAGAAATATGAATAAATGAAGGTGAATAAGGGATTAGGTACCGTGCAAGGGACACGGCTTTTTACTAAAGTCGAAGATCCAAAGTTATAGCTTATATGACTTAGCCTCTTTTGAGGGTACATCGAGATACCAGTATAGGAATATAATGGGTCTGGCGACTCTCGAACCGGTTTCTCTCGATCTCTACCTTCAGAATGACGCACCTCGTTCCCGTATATGACCGGCCAACAAATGCGGGAATTCCGTAACAGGAATATAAAACCGGGAAATTATAACCGAGCCACCTGTCATCGAGAAACGACCTCGGGTATCGTGACCTATCCGAGGGAAAAATGCGTGTGTCACTCCAAGTGTTACGGGATGATTGACGGATCAAAGAAACCTATCAATCATTCTCGAAACGTTCTCTCGTGATTAATCTCGGCAATTCATACGGGAGTACATCCCCCGTTCCCGTGTAAAAAGTTTGAAACAACATTGTTCAGAGAACGGGATACATATGCATGGATACATTTTTCTCAGTGACTTTCGAGATAAATCCCGATACAAATACACGGTAGTCATGTAGTGGCAGTAATCCTCGTGAATATTACATTTACATGCGAGACTATATGACGCTAACATTATAACCCGCAGGAAGATAAATGATTTTGCAGCTTCTCTTCTCCGAATTGAGATTTTCACGACCGACTACGCAAAATCGTTCTTTATTTTTCTTATTTTAATTACACTTGTTTTGTATCAAATTATGAAGGGGTCTTATTTATAATTTAATTGTTTACATTTCATATTTGTATACGCATATATATATTTTATTTATATCTTACTTATATATTATTGCATTGCGTCTAATAATACGAAAATTTAATTATAATTTTAATTACAACATGAAATTATATTATCAGGAAGATTGGACGTCAATTCTTCATTGCAGAGGATAAATTTGAAATAAAAATGGCCTAAGTATAAAACATTATACTTTAAATTAAGTGTCATTTCTTATACGAGCAAGTACAATATCGGCCCAGAACATCTCGATGATGGCACTTATCGAACGTTTCCGGATGACGCAAGCGCACCTTGGCCGTCGACTCCCTTCGTACACGCAGCCCCTTGTCCGAGGAGATCAATAACCCCCATATCGACGGAATAACCCGGTCGGAAGCGATAAAAGCAATGCACTTTTACTCTGTCTTGCGTTACATCTTTCGGTATAAGAAGGTAACGTGAGAAGCATCCATCGTCGACACGCATCTACTTCGATATCCATCGTCTGTCAAAACCACTAACTTTGACGAACGAGAAAGAAGGGGTGAGTGTAGAGCGGGTGGAAACGAACGAGGGCGATAACATCGCAGTAGTGTACCATCAAGGGGTTCAAAGGTGCATAGTAATCGCGATCATTGTCATCGAAAGAATGTAAAGTGTGACAGACTTTAATTCTTTTTTTATTTACCCTTATATGCGAATTAAAGCACAAAAAATGTAAACTAAATAATTGCTATACGAAATATTATATTTTACGTAAAACAAATAATTGCGCATTCAAGTCGTCCTATAATGATTTAATGAAGTTAACAGGCCATGTATGTCGAGTTACTCTCACACTAACCAGCAGCATTATTTTCTACACACTCGTTATCTGCGACGGCATGGCCCCTCGTCGCGCGAGTCCAGCTCCGTCAGATTTAATCGCTGGTTAATCGTCGGCAACACGTACAGACGAACAAAGAAGTCGACGGGAAGAAAATATTTTCCTTGGCACGCGTAACCAACCTTCTCTCTCTTTCTCTCCTATCTTTCGCTCTTTCCCCGCGATCTATTAATATCACTCGATGGTACCCCCGCGATACTCCGTGAAAATACGATCCTGCTTGAGTCTCTGGTCAGTGGGGTGCGTGCGTGCGCGCGCGTAGTCTCTGAACTCGAGAGCCTCGATCAAACTTTATCCGCCCGTCTAAAGAGCCGCACGGAGCTCTTCTTCTGGACGAAAGAACCGAGATCTATGAGAGAGAACCTCGCCGGAGGTTGAGCATGAAGCGCAGAGATGTGAACGACTAAAGGTTTCGTTCTGATCGCAGGACGCCGGAGGAAGACAGCGACGCGAGGGTGGATCACCGCATCTATCCTCCAAGTGAACGAGAATTACCCCCAACGAAGACACCCGAAAACAGCAATAACCTGTCTCCACTGATGGTGAGTACCCAATCGTATACAGGTTGTTTGTCATTGAAGATTGATTTTGTTCATTGCTTGGAGACATTGAGTGACATTAGATTAATTAAATTCACTGGGATCTGTCTTCGCATAATCATGAATATTCATATAAGCACTGATTTGACTAGACTTAATTAATTCGACATCGTACACTGAATGTCGTGTACAGTGTCTACCCTTTGCTGATTCTCTGAAATCCGGAGTTGATTCCTAAACTAGTTGATTCCTAAAATGTTAATGTTCCCTTTAATTAAAATATTAACGTTACATTCTAGAATTGAATCAATTTTTAATTAATTTTGAAATCACACGTATCTTAAAGTAAAACCTTCAAAATTAAATGAGAAATGAAAGTTTTAATATCTTCGTTTTTTTTTCTTGAAGCTTAAAGTTTCCAAAAAACCTACTATTTTTGATCGTTTATAACTAAAAAACTGATCCCCGATATTTTTGCTGAACTTTGAATTGATAAAAAAATAATAAAAAATATATGCTGCACTATCCGGAATATTTTATATGCATCGATTTCTCACACATATTCGCGTAATCGATCAAACACGTAATTATGGGTTTAAGTTGAAGCGGCATCGCCACGTTTTTTGTCGTGCGATAGGAAGCAATTAAATAGAACGATATGCTCAAGTACAAGCCATGATGGGTTGTACGATAACCAAGCTATTTGACGCGTTGATGACGAGTCGCAGATGATCGACGGCAATGTAACGGGGAGCTCAAGGCTGCTCTTATTAAGCCAATCTTCGCTGGACCGCAGACTGTGGTCTCTAGCATTGATTGTTACAATTGTCTTATGCGGAACATTCGCTATCTCTCTTCTCTTATTCCAAGTAATTAATTAACGTTGCGAGAATGTGCCGACGTAATATTCAAATCATTTACGACAATAATCATCATTTATATAGTGTTAGAGAGATGTTCATTGATAAAATCAAATTTTTGATTGATATTAATGGAGCATTTTTTGTTCGGTTTAATTCAACAGCATATCAGCGATGTCTCAATTCTTTTCTATTTAAAAGAAATGTACAGTCAGAAGCAATGAGGTTGCGACACTTTTTTTCCGATGAGTTTAAAAATACGCGATCAAGTTCAAGATGCGAATCCTTCTCATGTGCAATGAATGAGACACATTTAACAAACCTCATATGATCATATTCATTCATTGCACATGAGAGGGATTCGCATCTTGAACTTGATCGCATATTCTTAAACTCATCGGAAAAAAAAGTGTCGCAATCTCATCATTGCTTCTAACTGTATTAAAAATTAGAACTAACGAAATCCAGATGATATCAAAACTCCTCCTTTGATCGGTTTTAAAGGAGCCACCTGAGGAATCCACTCGCAAACTCTTGGAAAGAGAATTGCGACTTCTCGATCCTCGAGATCTACGATCGCACGCCTGGTACCATGGCAGTACGTTACGCGGTGGTCGAAAAGGTGCGGAGGCGGAAGTGTCGAATGACGGCGATTTTTTAGTGCGCGATTGCGCCTCCCAACCCGGCAATTATGTCCTAACCGTACGATGGAAAGGTCAACCGTTACATTTCGTCATCAATCGAGTAAGTTGCCAAATCGAGGAAGATTGCTTTAAAAATCCTAATCGCAATCTAATTGTTTTGGATTACGCGAAACATCATATACTTATCTTGTACAAAAAAATTAGAAATAAGTATATTAGTTTCTTTGAATATCATCACTCGTATTCATGTTGGACAGATTGATAGAATATGTTAGAAATTTTCTTTTTTTTTAATTAGTTTCTATTAAATAAATAAACATATATAATTTATTCAATATTTAAAATGCTTTAAAAACAATTCAATTTTACATACAATGAGAGCAAAAAGTATTCGTATAAGTAAATTTGTTATAAAAAAAGTCTTATTTGTAGAAAATAAACATTAATTAGCAATTTTACACAATGAATATATTCTGTTCTAACATAAACAAACGAGCTTCGCATGTATTCCTGATTTTAGAAACTAAATTTCTCGACTGTACAAATACTTTTTGAGCATCCAAACAATACAATTTTGAATTTTCGTTTATTCTTTAGATGATATATATATTCTATAATTAATACACATCTTTTTGGTATATATCATTTTAAGAAACATATAATCTATTTTATTCTTTATGAATAAATTATTAATAACCCAACAAGAAATAATCATCAATTATATAAACGTCGAATCGACGTCAAATTGGTGTTGAAATCATCGTATCTATATCGATTCGACATCAATTCGATAACTCATTTCTCGCTGGATAATATTTGTATTTTAAAAATAAAATTTTTTAAAAAAACATTTTGTCTGTACGAATACTTTTTGCATTCACACTATAGATTTAAAAATAATCTAATTTTTCTTGATAGGTCGTAATTCAGCCCGACACGGTTTATGAAAGGGCGCAGTATCAGTTCGAAGATGAAGCTTTCGATACGGTCGCCGATCTGATAACCTTCTACGTTGGCAGTGGTCGACCGATTAGCCAAGCTAGCGGGGCTCGAATTATTACTCCAAAGCCCAGATCGGTGCCACTGACATGCGTTGCAGGGCCTACGAGTAATCAACACTGTTCTAGTCCTTCCTCCACCTCTCTGTCAACTGGTTCGCCACCTCGCCTACCCAGAAAACAACAGCGCAGCCATTCTCTGACCGCTCAACATCATGCTCCAGATCAACACGTTGCTCGAGATAGCAATCAACAAACAGGACCGCAATTACCTATTCAATCCAGTACTCTACCACGAGTACCGCCAATTCAGAACCAACCGCCCTCTTGTTCTCTGTCGCTGGGTCGTCAGAAGATCACCCGGGTGATATCGGATCCAGCGTTGCAACAGCAACAGCAACAGTCACCAGGTTTGAATCTTCAAAATACCATGAACACGGCGCCACCTAAACCTCCTAGAGTACCCTACGTGCCGAATCATCATCATCATCACCATCATCATCACCACCATCATCATCATCAAAGCTATCAAGCCTCCGGCAGCGATAGTGGAAACGGATCGGGAGACAGCGAGTTCGAGACTAATAATTCTGGCGGTGCCAGCAATCCCTCTTCTTCGGTGCCAATCAAGGGCGTGGTGATACGTAGTCATTATAACACTAGTAACGACGGTATCAATGGCAATAATAACAGCGAATACGAACTATCGGCAGAAGAACAGTTGGTGGTAGCCGCACCGTCTCTAGAAATCACCACTATGCTCGATATCGAGGGTTTTACGACATTGCTGTTACCAACCGGTGAACACAGACCTCTGGATCCAACAGCCCTGAGGGGAGTCTCAGGAATGCTATTGGATTCAGCACCAAGAGTGCTCGCCTCTCATCTCACGAGGCTCGATCTTGAAGTGGCACTTCAACCGGGACCAGGAAATAGAAGCGGATTAAGCGGTATCGAACTGGCGACCCTTCCTCACGGTAGACAAGCTAGAATGGACCTAATTGAGAGATCTGAATGCCTGAAACTATTGGTAGCGGTGACCGTGTTGGCTGGCGCTACAGCTATAGGTGAGTTTTGAAATTTTGTTTTATTTAATTTTAATTAGTCCATTCTAATTAATTTTTGACTGTGATGAATATTTATAAAAATCAATAAGAAAGAAAAAATATATTTTAAGTTTACACAAAATAAGTTATAAGTTTTTTATTAATTAAAAAGAGAGCGTTTAATTTTTCTTGCTTCTAAATGACGATTGTTAATATCGTAGAAAGAGCAGCTACTATCAGCAAATGGATCAAAGTAGCAATCGATACTAAAACTGCGCTCGGCAATCTCTATGGCTTCTGTGGCGTAATGCTCGGTCTATGCTTACCGCAAATTCAGAGACTGGCTAATACATGGCACTTGCTACGACAAAAACATACGGACGAAGCTTTCAGTTTCGAAGCGAAATTGAGACCTACTCTACGGGCTATGAACGAATGTACCAATCCGCAGGCGCCTAACACAACGTTGCCACATTTGCTACCGATCGCGCTACTTGGCGAACGTGGTCCTGAAGATGTTTTAGGTAATCGCATAAAAAATAATTATATACTAAAATTATTTGTAAAATAAGTAATCAGTGAATAAACAGAAGATATCTTCCTTCGTTTGCACATTCACCTCATAATTGTTTTAAATACAGATATCTATTTTTGTTAGTATCTTTTTCGTTATTATTAATTGTTAATTCACTTTCTTTCTTTTTCTTTCAATATTATATATATCATTTCGTCATTCAACAAGATTTATTATAGGTACTGTAGCACCTTTTGGACTCACAGCAGCGATTCTTTCACCATGGGAAAATTCGGCATCTGATTGCGGTCTATCAATCGTCTGGTCGCATCTTGAGGCGGCTCGCAAGCTAGCCGATAGTCTGCCGCTCTTTCGCAGAAACGCGGAAATTGTCCTAGAAGGTTGTAGGAATGATGAATTATTATCGGACGCCTTTCGTACTGAATTTCACATCAAGTTCTTATGGGGTAGCCGCGGTTCTACTGTCGCTCCGGAAGAACGTCATTTGAAGTTCATTCAAGTTTTAGATGCAATGTATGACAAGTGTGCGGCGAGCGAAGTGGCCGCTTAAAAAATAAACCAAAGGATCTCAAAGATCTGAATAGAAGAGAGAGTTTGAAGAGGTAATCTATGTGAGAGTTTATCCTCTTCCTCGAAATGCGGGAAATATCATCGTTACAGATTTTTTTTAGATTTTTATAGCTTCGAATGCGTCGGCTAACACGATACCATAAGAAATTAAAACATCCTATGCATTAATAAAGTGGCATCTTATTGCTACTACATATAATCCCGAATCGTAGAGCTTATCTCTGAAATATCGAATGTTCTTCCTAAACCTAATGCTTCTGAGTCGTGTAAGCAACAGCATCCAAAGAATTGATCGAGAGGCTTAATTGAAGCCTACATACGTATCGCCAATTGTACTTAACTTTAATTGACAATGTAATTCTATAATGTTATGTTGTAAGTGTTGTTCATATTTGTTCATACTTAATATACAGATTTAAAAAAGTATTTTTCGTGATTTTTTTTATTTTCATCAAGACACCTTCAAGACATTCTCGAGAAAATAGATTTATAAAATATTACATTTGCAATATTTACGAATTTATTAACTCAAATTAAAAATTTAATTAAATTAAAATTAATAATTAATAGATTAAATTAATAATTAAAACAATAATTAATAAAGAAAATTAAATTAATAATTAATAAAGCTTGAAGCTACACAATGTACAATATGTCATAATTATCTTAATTACGTATTAATTTACAAATGTAAAATTCAAATTAATCTCTCACGTCAAAATGTTTTTAAAAATAATTATTTACTCGCTCTAAATTTTTTAACTTAATTTTTATTATTTTTTATTTTATTCAAAAGAAAGATATTGTTATTGAAATAGTAAACACATAATTTCCGAAAAGCATATATAAATGTTTCTAACGTTTCATAAATAAGAATCTTCTAATTTTCGTTTTTAAATTATCCAAATAAGCAAGAATAAATAGTTTATTTTACAAATAACAGCATATGTGCATACATACGTAAAAATTAAAAAGTAATGAATTATTCACCGTTTCGTTGTCGTTCTATGCCTTCCATGTGTGCCTCCTCCTCTTTCTTTTCCTCCAACTTTTCCTCGCAGTTTCTTTCATTCTTCGTATAACTTGACACTTTCGAAAACACAATTAATTATAACACATAATTAATCACAAAAATACGATGATCGCGCAGTGTTTTCTGTGGCACTCACGATACATGATCGACATGAAATCCTGCGAAATATTCGAAATATTAGGTCTGTTCATATTAGGTGCATTCAGTGGGTGCATCCAGAAGCACGACAGCTCATTGAGCGCTCAGTGAGTCTTGTATCTGTTTGGTCTATATTTTTAGCTCTAATGGAATATGCCAATCAGATGCAAGAGCTCACTGAGCGCTCTGCGCCTCGGGATGCATCCAGTACTACAATCGTTCACTGAGCGCTCAATGAGTTCTTGTATCTGATTGGCATATTCTATTAGATCTAAAAATATAGACCAAACAGGACAAGAGCTCACTGAGCGCTCAGTGAGCTGTCGTGCTTCTGGATGCACCCATTGCTTGTACTTTTTACACGTATCTTCGCTTTCTTTCTTTTCAATTCTGGAATATATATTTATTTTATTTTAAGTGTAAAAATTTTAAGCAACGACAGGATGTTGTCCCATGACAGTCATAATTTCAAAAAATAAAATTTCAGAAAAATAATAGGATCAATCAAATTAGCGCATTACACGAACGCGCAAAATTTAAATAATTTTCATTAGTCATATCACTTTTTCGAGATTCCGTTTTCTGAAATTTCGACTGTCATGAAAAGCACCCTTACAATTAGAGTTGATTAGAGAAAGAAGACAATCAAAATTACGACCGGTATTCACAGTCGCGGTTCTTATTTTAAAATCATTTTAAGTAATATCTTAATAAATATTTTTTTAATTTATATTTATATGCTTTTATATTTTATGCTAATAATAAATAATATCTTATATTTAAGATCGTCTTGAATAAATTGATGACGATGCACAATAATTTGTAAAATAAATGTTAAAAGTGTAAAAAAATTTTTTTTTCTTTACATACCAGCGTATCTTGAAACATGTAAAAATTATATAACTGATAATAAATTTATTAGGTAAATTTATTAAGTACTAATAAAATTATAAATATTCTAGTGAACTTGTTTACTTTTGTAATTTTAACCTCGTTTCAAGGTACACAATCAAATCTTTAAATTTTCAAAATAATTTCGTAAAAGATATTAAACTGAACAATTCTTCTTGTGAGCATTATTTCAACACGTGATGTGAAAAAAATTTATTTGTTAATATTTTTTAAAATATTTAATTTTAATTATATTGTTAAATTTAAAAATAACACGAATGTAGATATCCAAATATAGGACGAGAATTCTGAAACATGACGGACCAATCAACGCGCGACTTTGACTGCGTTCAGCAAAGAAAGTAGCTTTGTAACTGTTGTACATTTCTTTAATATGATTAGTCTTTCGTTTCTCACTGAATCTAAATGTATAAATCAATCATATTAAAGAAATATACAACAGTTGCAAAGCTGCTTTCTCTGCTGA